>NW_027829321.1:0-271 GCF_054177405.1 Leptonychotes weddellii | reverse complement strand
GCCATAAACTGTGATCCGAGGCACAGTCAGGCCACTGCTCCTCCAGCAGGGACCCAACAAGTGGCAGATCCGGGGACACTCCCCTTTCTCCCCTGGAGGAGCAGTGTGGGAGCCCACCACAGGGATCTGCTGGGTTTGGAGACTCCACACGGGGTCGTGAGCCAGAGATAGAAATGCTCGGTGACAGGCCGGGTGAGCACGGAGTGCGGCCAGAGACCAGGGAGACGGGAATGATTGACTGCTTTTCTCTGGGGGTGCACTGAAGAGCGGG
>NW_027829320.1:0-271 GCF_054177405.1 Leptonychotes weddellii | reverse complement strand
ATAATCCAGTTTCATGGCTTGGTTCTGTAGATCTGTACCTTCAAGGATAACCCAGCTGAGCCTGGAGAGATTGTGATTCTCCCTTTTAAGTTATGATGCATTCTGTGAGCCTGAGTTTTAAAGGGATTGGTGTAAGGCCAAGTCCCACATGCTAAGTGTCCCTATCCTGGTTCCCAGCCCCACTCTGGACATGCAGGAATAGATGCTCAACAGATTTTTGGTGAATTTGATGTGTAACAAAGGTCTGATAAATGAAAAATCCACGCATCTG
>NW_027829319.1:0-271 GCF_054177405.1 Leptonychotes weddellii | reverse complement strand
TAGAATGAGAAGTAGGGGGTGGTGTGGAGAAAAGAATAGGAAAGGAAGTGCTGGAGATAGATGGATGAGGTCAAGGGAGCTAGTCATTCATTCACTTATCAATTCACTCATTGATTGAACAAGTCCTTATGTAGCTTTGTGGAAGGTTTTGCAAGAGATGAAATACAGGCAACAGAAGGGAAGAAGAGCGAGCTAGGCCGCCATCATGAACGACACAGTAACTATCCGGACCAGGAAGTTCATGACTAACCGACTACTTCAGCGGAAACAG
>NW_027829318.1:0-271 GCF_054177405.1 Leptonychotes weddellii | reverse complement strand
AAAAAAAAAACAACTTGGGGTGCCCTGCCTGGCTGGCTCAGTCACTACTAGAGCATGTGGTTCTTGATCTCTGGTTGTGGGTTCAAGCCCCACGTTGGACGTAGAGTTTACTTTAAAAAAAAAAAATGGGGCAGGGGGGAGAAAAGAACCCTGACAGAAGTCAGTGATGGGAAGATGGAGGATGGTGGTGGTGGTTCTGCTCTACGTGATCAAAAAATGACTATCACTTCTAACCTAGAGAACTGTAGATGCTGCTTGCTCTACTCATCCC
>NW_027829317.1:0-271 GCF_054177405.1 Leptonychotes weddellii | reverse complement strand
CGGCCCAGAGCCCTGGGAGGAAGGTACAGAAACAGCAGAGGGCAGGGTCTGCTTTGATCAGGAGCCGCTCTAAAGGAAGGTGGGAACCCAGACAAACACATTTAAAAGAAATCCCTCCATGGCCGTGACCGCAGAGCCGTGGGGGCCGCGCCCAGCCCCGGGGTGACAGTGAGCACAGCCCACAGGGTCTGCTGCGCGGCGAGGGGGGCGTGGGGCGGGACACGGCGCCTCTCACCCCCTCTGCTGGCTGCCCGCCTCCTGTTTTCAGGCC
>NW_027829316.1:0-271 GCF_054177405.1 Leptonychotes weddellii | reverse complement strand
TTTATGTAGCAATAGGTAATAATACAAATTCTGCATTCTTATTTGCTACCATCTTTCTCCCCCTGCAGAAGCGACCCCTTCTCCCAAATGTATACCCGAAAACCATGAGGTAAACCAACTTTGCTACTTTAAAATTATTTGACTCATTTCATTACCATATGACATACCCAACAAACAACCTGACTTTCCTTAACAAAAATATCAGGTTTGACTGTATTATAATTGGGAACAAAACTTTAAGTATATTTGCATTTTTTTTCTAGACAGTCAA
>NW_027829315.1:0-271 GCF_054177405.1 Leptonychotes weddellii | reverse complement strand
TTATGTCATATTTTGAGTTTATCTCTGTTGGATCTGCTTCCAGGCTCTTTCTTCTGTTCTTTTGACTGGGTGTTACAACCCCTGTGCTAATGGCACATGATTTTAATTAATTATTTATAATTTATAAATAAATTATAAATAATTTAATTAATTATTATAAAATAATTCTTTTTTTAAATTTAGTCTCAGTATATTCTATATATTTATTTATTTATTTTTATTCTTATGTTAATCCCCATACATTACATCATTAGTTCTAGATGAAGTGTTC
>NW_027829314.1:0-271 GCF_054177405.1 Leptonychotes weddellii | reverse complement strand
TCACAGGGTTATTGTCGGGCTTCCTGGATGGATTGCTAGAGACAGGTCTGACTTCCTGCTTGCTGGGTCCCTGGGCTGGTCACCGTGGAGGACGGGCTGAGTCCCAGGGTTGGTGACTATGGAGGATGGGCTGGGTCCCCGGGCTGGTGACCATGGAGGATGGGCTGGGTCCCCGGGCTGGTGACTGGGCGATGGGCTGTGTCCCCCAGGTCTGGTGACCATGGAGGACAGGCTGGGTCCCCGGGCTGGTGACTGGGAGACGGGCTGGGTC
>NW_027829313.1:0-271 GCF_054177405.1 Leptonychotes weddellii | reverse complement strand
TCATCATTGCCACGTCAAAGCACCATTCTGCCTGCCTGTGTACCTGTTTTGAGGACTGTTTGGGATGCTACGGGATTCTCATGCTGCTGGACCAGGTGCAGACTTGAAAGGGGGTGTCAATCTGGTCATTTTTTAGACCAGTGGTTCTCTAAGTGTGGTCCTAGACCAGCAGCCCAGGCACTACCTGGGGATTGGTTGGGCCTACTGAGGCAGAAATCCAGAGGGTTGGGGCCCAGCAATCTGTTTTAATGAGCTGACTGACTGCTTTTGT
>NW_027829312.1:0-271 GCF_054177405.1 Leptonychotes weddellii | reverse complement strand
AGAATAAGATACACAGTATTTACCAAGTGCATCATGGCTGCCGGGAGCTTACGTGAGTATTTGCTGTGGTCATACTCCAAAGCAGTTGTACCCTGAGAATGAAAAATATGCTTTTGGACAACCGAAAGAATGGGAGAAGATATTTGCAAATGGCATATCAGATAAAGGGCTAGTATACAAAATCTATAAAGAACTCATCAAACTCAACACCCAAAGAACAAAGAATCCAATCAAGAAATGGGCAGAAGACATGAACAGACATTTTTCCAAA
>NW_027829311.1:0-2422 GCF_054177405.1 Leptonychotes weddellii | reverse complement strand
TAAGGTGGTATCTCAATGTGGTTTTGATTTGGATTTCCCTGATGGCTAATGATGATGAACATTTTTTCATGTGTCTGTTAGCCATTTGTGATACTCACTTTGAATGGCAGAAGTACACACTGGTTTGGGGAGATGGGCTAGAAATCCATGTTATCTTCCCCACTCGGTGTCCCTTCAAACCTTCACTGCTCAGTTTCTTAGCCTGTGATTAAGGTTCTGGGCGTCCATGCCCTCGGACGGGAAGAATGTGCATGTCTATTTTCACTAATCTTTCACTGAAATCTAGCATTTCCTTCAATTGTGTTTGTAGACATCACTGCGCGGTAGTACGAGCCGTTCCTGGGACTTTGTCCCTAGTGGGAGTCACCGCTCTTTTTATATCACACCACAGCTGTGGCCGACATTGAATCTCATCTACACTCATCATAACTTCAAACTCATAGTCGTCATCAGGCTCACCACCACATTGTATTTCAATATAATTGGCTTCCTTTGTGATCCTGGGTATTTTACTTTATGCATTTAAAAATCTTACTCTGGGGGCGCCTGGGTGGCTCAGATGGTTAAGCATCTGCCTTCGGCTCAGGTCATGATCCCAGGGTCCTGGGATCGAGCCCCACATCCGGCTCCTGGCTCGGCGGGGAGCCTGCTTCTCCTTCTCCCTCTGCTTCTCTCCCTGCTCATGCTCTCCTCCCTCTGTATCTCTGTGTCTCAAATGAATAAATAAAATCTTCAAAAAAAAAAAAAAGATTACACACTTAAAAAAAAAAAAATCTTACTCTGGGGGCGCCTGGCTGGCTGGCTCAGTCGGTGGAGCATGTGACTCGTGATCTCTGGGTTGTGAGTTCGAGCCCCACAATGGGTGTAGTGATTACTTAAAAACAAACAAACAGGGGCGCCTGGGTGGCTCAGTTGGTTGGGCGACTGCCTTCGGCTCAGGTCACGATCCTGGAGTCCCAGGATCGAGTCCCGCGTCGGGCTCCCTGCTCGGCAGGGAGTCTGCTTCTCCCTCTGACCCTCCTCCCTCTCATGTACTCGCTCTCTCTCATTCTCTCTCTCCCAAATAAATAAATAAAATCTTTAAAACAAACAAACAAACAAACAAAAATCTCACTCTGAGAAGGGTCCAAAGGCCTTGCCAGACTCCAGAGCGCTCTATGAAACAGAAAAGATGAAGGAACTGCTTCGTCCTGCCCACCATGCGTCTTGCCCTTGGAGTCACCCTGCCAGTCCTCTCTCCGGGCATCCGGTCCCCAATCCCGTGTGCGGTGCGCGGCTGGCACGCTTCCTCAGCAGGCCGGCTACACGCTGCCATCTGCTGGGGGTGGCCCACATGGCACCCCGGAGGTGACGCCGGCGCTCCGGGTCTGCCGTCCCAGAGGGGGTCCCGCAGCACCAGCCAAGAGGCTATCTGGCTGCTCTCAGGATAGAAATCCAAGGTAAGGCAGCAGGAGGTGAAAGCAGAGTTTACTCCAAGGCAAGAGAGAGAGCGAGTGCAGGTGCAGAGTGTCTGGGAGACTCAGAAAGGAAAGAGTCCCGTCTGTGTTCGCGGTTTGGGGTTTTTATTGAGGAGGTGGTCTGGTGTATGGGGCTTCTTAGGCATCCAGGGTCGAGTGAGAACAAAGGGCCCAGGTGTTCTTCCTTGGAGCCAGGGGGTCTTGGCGTGGAGATGCCTTGCTGGTGGTCTGGAATACACATAGGATGGCTTCCTCTGGTCATTCTCACCTGGTCCTGCCTTGGATGTCACTATTCTAGAGAAATCATTAACTCCTTGCCCTTTATAAGGAGGACACACACTACTTGCATCAGGGGGCATGTGTCGAGTGAGGGCGGGGGTGCAAGGCCTAGCAAGAATGGAAGCAGGAAAAAGAGCACGAAGCGGATTTTTTATGGGGTTCTTCATTTCCCTGTCTCAGTGGCTTTGGTTAGATGCTTGTGGTCCTTCTAGTCCTTCTGGGCATTATAAGCGAAGATGCGCACTGTGCCCCAAGTCTCGCTGGAGGACCGTCTGTGCCGCTCGCACTCGACACTTGCTCCTTTGCCGGGGTCCTTGGGTCGCTGCTCCGCGCATGTGCGGGGTTTTCCTGGCGCCAGGAGGCCCCGGGAGCCCGTGAGCAGCGCAGCCCAGAGCCAGGTCTGGGAGCTAGGGGCGGGAGCATCTGCAGTTTATCAGGCCGAATGAATTGTTAAACACCAGTTGTTCAATTGTTCTGAGCACCTGGGCCGATAGTCAAAAGTCTTAAGGAGAAGGTTGATGAGAAGCTTCTCTCCCTCCCAGTCCCCGGGCCTCAAACGTCACCAGCTTCTCTTTCCTTCCAGAACTGCTTGCCCCATCGAAGGCCAAAATGAGCGTTAGCTGGAACCCTGCCTTTTCTTATTTAAATCGTAAGATGTTAAGCCCCTGGTCTGCACCTGGCTTTTC
>NW_027829310.1:0-271 GCF_054177405.1 Leptonychotes weddellii | reverse complement strand
TTTTTTTTTTTTTTTAAGATTTTATTTATTTATTTGAGAGAGAGAATGAGAGACAGAGAGCACGAGAGGGAAGAGGGTCAGAGGGAGAAGCAGACTCCCCGCCGAACAGGGAGCCCGATGTGGGACTCGATCCCGGGACTCCAGGATCATGACCTGAGCCGAAGGCAGTCGCCCAACCAACTGAGCCACCCAGGCGCCCCGGAATCACTTGAGTTCTTAAAAATTCTGTTCAATGGGGCGCCTGGGTGGCTCAGTTGGTTAAGCGACTGCC
>NW_027829309.1:0-271 GCF_054177405.1 Leptonychotes weddellii | reverse complement strand
TGCAGTGTGGAGTGCTGACCTCCGAGAGGCAGGTCACCAAAGCTGCTTTCCAACTTCGTGGTCACGGTCAGCGTGGTTACATGGTGGGTGTGATTTGGGGGCTGCAGGAACCGTGCAGTGCGGCCGGTGGACTCTGCGTGGCAAGGTCGTGAGGCCCGAGTAAACCAGCCTGGCCAGGTTTGGGGTCTGGCCTCTGTGCTCTGTCTGAAAATGTCTCTGTGTCCCAGTGTCTCTCCTTGAAGGATTTGTTTTAACCTCTCCAAATTTCTAA
>NW_027829308.1:0-271 GCF_054177405.1 Leptonychotes weddellii | reverse complement strand
ATATACAATGGAATATTACTCAGCCATCAGAAAGGATGAATACCCAACTTTTACATCAACATGGATGGGACCGGAGGAGATTATGCTAAGTGAAATAAGTCAAGCAGAGAAAGTCAATTATCATATGGTTTCACTTATTTGTGGAACATAAGGAATAGCATGGAGGACATTAGGAGAAGGAAGGGAAAAATGAAGGGGGGGAAATCGGAGGGAGAGATGAACCATGAGAGACTATGGACTCTGAGAAACAAACAGGGTTTTAGAGGGGAGG
>NW_027829307.1:0-271 GCF_054177405.1 Leptonychotes weddellii | reverse complement strand
GCCCAGGAGGCCCAGGTCCTGATGAACGGGAAGGAAGCAGCTCCCACCTCGCCTGGCCCAGGGACACAGAGAGGTGTGTGGTGCTGTGTGTTCCCAGGGTCAAGAATCCTTGATGCCAAGTCCCGGGAGTAAGAAGGAAAGTTGACTTGTCCATCTTCCTCCTTCTGCCCCCCTGACACAGACCCTCCCCTCCTGACACGCCCAGGTCCCTGCTTCTCCTTCTTCTCCCCACAGACCCACCACCCAGCATTCCAGCCACACACACCACTGC
>NW_027829306.1:0-271 GCF_054177405.1 Leptonychotes weddellii | reverse complement strand
TAGAAACCTTTGCAGGGAAATGCTTTATAAAGTAATAGCATTTCAATCTAATTATTTTTCTATTGACGAGACTGACCTTTCTCACTACAAAAGTTACTTCCTAAGAAACTAACATAGTCACAAAAAGAATAAATGTGTTCAATATTCATTCTTTAAAATTGCAGATAAACACAAAAGTTAAAAACATACATATATGATCGTTTTGATTCAAAAAAGCAAAATGTTAAGATAACTAACATACTTGTATTTTTTGAGATGTTGAGTGAAGGAA
>NW_027829305.1:0-271 GCF_054177405.1 Leptonychotes weddellii | reverse complement strand
TTGTACCATATCCAATGTCTTTTTAAACACTTGATAACTAATAGTAATGGCATACCATAAACATTCTTCTTCATATTTTTTCAAGTCCTACTAACTTTACATGAAAAGTAGAGAATATATCCATAAATACTCTTATGATTCTTTTCAAGTTTTACTGTGTTTCACATACAAAAACAAGTTAATACATTTGTCACAAAGGATATGTTAACAATAATAAGAATCATGTGTGGGTTGCTTTGTATTTAGTCTCTCTAAAATGTAATTTTCTCTA
>NW_027829304.1:0-271 GCF_054177405.1 Leptonychotes weddellii | reverse complement strand
GAAAACTCTAATATCTGTATCTGCCATGGATTTGTTTCTCTGACTTGTTTTCTGACTCTCACTCATTTGGTCTTTTTTTTTTTTTTAAAGATTTTATTTATTTATTTGCGAGAGAGAATGAGAGACAGAGAGCACGAGAGGGAGGAGGGTCAGAGGGAGAGGCAGACTCCCCGCTGAGCAGGGAGCCCGATGCGGGACTCGATCCCGGGACTCCAGGATCATGACCTGAGCCGAAGGCAGTCGCTTAACCGACTGAGCCACCCAGGCGCCC
>NW_027829303.1:0-271 GCF_054177405.1 Leptonychotes weddellii | reverse complement strand
CTAACTCTATGGAGCAGCTGTTTCCGGGGCTGCTGGATCCAAGGTCACTGTTGAGGAACCTGAAGTTATCTCCCACTACCAGAGCCAGAAGCACAACAGTGTCTCTCTTCTTGCCACCTTCTAATTTTGCTTTAGTACCTCCCCACTGACAGCCATCTATCTGACACCTAACCCTCAAGGGGTTTTAGAAAGCACTTTTTTTTTTTTATTCTTATGTTAATCCCCATACATTACATCATTAGTTCTAGATGAAGTGTTCCATGATTCATTG
>NW_027829302.1:0-271 GCF_054177405.1 Leptonychotes weddellii | reverse complement strand
CACTCACACGAGACATGGAGGAATATTATGCAGCCATAAAAAGAAGGAAATCTTGCCATTTGTGACAACATGGAAGTACACTGAAGGCATTATGCCGAGGAAAATAAGTTAGAGAAAGACAAACGCTATATCATCTCCCTCATATGTGGAATCTAAAAAACTCAAAAGCTAACAACACCCCCCCCACACACACACCAAACTCTGAATTTACAGAGAACAGATGGGTGGTGGCCACAGGTGGGGGGGGTGGAGGATGAGGGAAATGGGGGAA
>NW_027829301.1:0-271 GCF_054177405.1 Leptonychotes weddellii | reverse complement strand
GGTATATTTTGATCTGTTAGAAGAAAGTATCTCAAAATTTTAAAGAGAGAAGAACTTACATATATATGCCAAAAATAAGGGTAACTACTATGAAAGGATAGAATATGACTCTAAAAATGAAAAATAAAAATGTTTTTTTAAAAAGGGATTGATAAGATGTTGGTTGAAAAAGGGAAAAAGAAAAATTAAAAAAAAAAAAAGTTAAAAAAAATTAACCTTGAAAGACTAAAGAATCATGGTAAAGAATCCATGGATTCTATGTGCATTATTC
>NW_027829300.1:0-2423 GCF_054177405.1 Leptonychotes weddellii | reverse complement strand
AAAAAAAAAAAAAGAGTTCATGTGAAGTTTGGAAAACATAAGCGCCCCTATTTTCAAAGCAGATCAACTCTTTGTGAGTAGAGCATTAGAATTCAATGCAATAAAGCACTAATGTTTGGACCAGTATTTATCAAAATAGGGGACTGTTAGCCTTTGGTATGTTTTGGTGTATTCTTTGGGGTATCCAAATTCTGTGACCATTAAAAATGTTTAAATCAAGGAGTGCCTGGGCTGGCTCAGTCGATAGAGCATGTGACTCCTGATCTCAGGGTTGTAAGTTCGAGCCCCACGTTGGGCGTAGAACTTACTTTAAAAACAAAACAAAAGGGCGCCTGGGTGGCTCAGTTGGTTAAGCGACTGCCTTCGGCTCAGGTCATGATCCTGGAGTCCCGGGATCGGGGATCGAGTCCCGCATCGGGCTCCCTGCTCGGCAGGGAGTCTGCTTCTCCCTCTGACCCTCCTCCCTCTCATGCTCTCTGTCTCTCATTCTCTCTTAAATAAATAAATAAAATCTTAAAAAAAAAATAAAAAAAATAAAAACAAAAGAAAGAATATTCTAAATCTTTGGATGACCATTTTATAATTCAGCACCACATGGGATTTTCAATGTTCCAGCTAATTTTCATGTTTACATTTAGGATATTGCCAAGTGATGCCTTGGAAAGACAAAATTTATCTTTCAAGTGCTGGTAAACATATGCAGATGTTAAAATAACAACCATTATTTTGTGTCCCATTGTTAGCTCATTTAAACTTTTTTTACAGTTAGCAAAAACTAAATTCTTGTGGTATAATTTGTAAGTAAAAGACATTTTCACAGGGGTGCCTGGGTGGCTCAGTTGGTTGAGCGGCTGCCTTCGGCTCAGGTCAGGATCCTGGAGTCCCAGGATCGAGTCCCGCATCGGGCTCCCTGCTTGGCAGGGAGTCTGCTTCTCCCTCTGACCCTCCCCCCTCTCATGTGCTCTCTCTCTCATTCTCTCTCAAATAAATAAATAAAATCTTAAAAAAAAAAAAGACATTTTCACAGAATAAGACTTTGTTCTAATTTAACAAACTAAGATTTTGATTTAACATTATAAAAACAACATACTACTTTAGAGTGCTGTACTGGTTCCATGGAAATGGTCTTATAATAAGCAGAGAGAGACTAAATAAATGATATTTGCAATAAAGGAAGATCAAGTAATGTCTTGATGTGAGCAACTGAAGCAAGCTCCAATAGAAATAACTGTGGGAGGGGCGCCTGGGTGGCTCAGTCGTTAAACGTCTGCCTTCGGCTCAGGTCATGGTCCCAGGGTCCTGGGATCGAGCCCCACATCGGGCTCCCTGCTCCGCGGGAAGCCTGCTTCTCCCTCTCCCACTCCCCCTGCTTGTGTTCCCTCTCTCGCTGTCTCTCTCTGTCAAATAAATAAATAAAATCTTTAAAAAAAAAAAAAGAAAGAAAGAAAGAACTGTGGGATTAGCCAAGTGACTAAAATCTGGGCTGTGGCGATCAGCATCTGACAGCAAGTGGATGTATTCTGTAGATCTGCCTTTATAGGCACCTGCTTGCCAACAGTTCGTTAATGCAACTGTTATAGTAACAAAAAGCTTCTCTTTAAATTGTTGTTTTCCAGATTTATGTTTTGGAATACTCTAGCAAATAGACTGCCCATCAAAATAATGGCTTAGTGGTTTAAGAAGTTCACTGTTATTAAGGAAACATACTAATGATGAAGGCTAAATATAATGGTCCATTGTGCCAAAAAAAATTTTTTTACACTATCAACATCAACAAAAGCCATTTATTTTCAGTAAATGTAATTTGATGAAAATATTTTAGTTATGTTGACTTTATACTTTTATTTTTACTTAATTGAAAAATTGGTTTTGATTTTACAAGCGCTATAAGCATGACTTCTGGGGTGCCTGGCTGGCTCTCATGTTCGGTATAGAGATTACTTAAAAATAAAACCCTAAAAAAAAAAGCATAAGTAGGTCTTAGTTTTATGCTGTGTATACTTAAGTTACACTGAAATAATTCTTTTTTAAAGATTTATTTATTTATTTGAGAGAGCGAGAATGAGAGAGAGAGAGAGAGTACATGAGAGAGGGGAGGGTCAGAGGGAGAAGCAGACTCCCTGACGAGCAGGGAGCCCGATGCGGGACTTGATCCAGGGACTCCAGGATCATGACCTGAGCCGAAGGCAGTCGCCCAACTAACTGAGCCACCCAGGTGCCCTGAAATAATTTTAATCAACATTAGAAATACAGATGACTAATATTTCTATATATTTCTCAGTTTGCAAAATGCCATTCTAGGAACTCAAACAGAGATATGTATGCCAGTGTTCACTGCAGCATTATTCACAATAACCAAAAGGCAGAAGCAAGCTGAGCTGGGCAGAGAAACAAAATGTGATATATAAATACAATGGAATATT
>NW_027829299.1:0-271 GCF_054177405.1 Leptonychotes weddellii | reverse complement strand
CCAAACCACAAACTCACCCATGGTATAGGGTGTCTATTTCCAGAAGGGCTTCACCATCAGCCACATACAGGGCCATATCCAGTCTCTTCTGTGAATCCACAGGCCCTGGTCTGACCCTGAATCACCAGTCAGGACTCCTTTCCTCCCACTGTGGTTTCCAGTTTTGTATTTTGTCCCTTTCTCACTCATACAAATTGGTATATTCTTCTTAGGGACCTGTTCTGCCAACCAAAGGGGATTCAAATAGATCTGTCCTTTTCCAGTCATAAAA
>NW_027829298.1:0-271 GCF_054177405.1 Leptonychotes weddellii | reverse complement strand
AGGTGATTCATATGCATATTCAAATTTGAGAAATACTGCTTAGGCATTAATTCTCAAACTTTGATGTATATCAGAATCCCTTGGAGAGCTGATAAGGAATGCCAGGGATGCCTGGCTGGCTCAGTCGGTAGAGCATGCGACTCTTGATCTTGGGGTCCTGAGTTTGAGCCCTATGTTGGGTGTAGAGATTACTTTTAAAAAATGTAGATGCCCAGGCCTGTTGAGGTGGGATAAGGCAGACGCTCAAAGACTGAGCCACCTAGGCGTCCCT
>NW_027829297.1:0-271 GCF_054177405.1 Leptonychotes weddellii | reverse complement strand
GCCACATAATTGGAGCAAGTTACTTCACATTCTGTAATTCAGGGTCCCCATTTCTATAAATATCATCTAAAGGGTTGTTAAAGGGATTAAATGAGTTTATGTATATAAGGCAATTTGAAAGGCTTCCCAGCACACTGTACTGAGTATATAATGTTTGTTGCTCTCTATCTAGTCAAACTGCAAATTATTAAAATAAAAATTTAGAATCTTAATACTTTTCCCATTATTGAATAATTATTAATTTCAATAATAAATATATTAAACCTTTATA
>NW_027829296.1:0-271 GCF_054177405.1 Leptonychotes weddellii | reverse complement strand
GAGGAGGTGACATTTGAACTAAGGCCTGAAGGATGAGAAGGATGGCGGAGCTGGGGAGAATACCCTGCTAGTAAGAGCAGCACGTGCGGAGGTCCTGAGGCAGGAATGTCTCCTGGCAGATGGAAGAAATAGAATGATGGTGGGGCTGAAGATTGTTGAGGTGTGGAGTGATGTAGTGCTGGAAGGTGTGGTGAGAGATTAACTAGGACAAGATCATGGGGGGCTTTATGGGCTGTGGAAGGATTCTTTGTTGTTGTTGTTGTTTTGTTTC
>NW_027829295.1:0-271 GCF_054177405.1 Leptonychotes weddellii | reverse complement strand
AGGCAGCTAAGCTGGGTGGTTCTAGTGTAGGGTATCTCAGGGGACTGCATCATCTAAAAGCTTGACTGGTGCTAGAGTGTCTGTTCCCAAGGTGGCTGACTCACACACCCCTGGATATGGTGACCAATTCATCCTGGCTCACCCAGGACTGTTTTATGATATATATATATAATTTTTTTATTATGTTATGTTAGTCACCATACAGTACATCATTAGTTCTTTATGTAATGTTCCATGATTCATTGTTTGTGTATAACACCCAATGGTCCAT
>NW_027829294.1:0-271 GCF_054177405.1 Leptonychotes weddellii | reverse complement strand
TGGTGCCCATTTTAGTCTGGGACCAACACTTTGGCCCTAAAATGCGCGCCTGAGCTTGAAGTCCTACAAAACCATCAGTGGGCATCTCCATGAGGCCGGATCTCTTCCAGGGTCAGGGCAGAGCGAAATTCCCGGGGCTCCCAGCACGCACCCTCCCGTCCCGGGGCATTGTGTCTCCACTGTTGGAAAAGGCAAATTCCCCAGCCTTCCTCCAGTTTCATGCCTGTGGTCGTCAGAATAATGCCCTCCGCCCAAGATGCCCAAGATGCCC
>NW_027829293.1:0-271 GCF_054177405.1 Leptonychotes weddellii | reverse complement strand
CCCCCTGCTTGTGTTCCCTCTCTCGCTGTGACTCACTCTGTCAAATAAATAAATAAAATCTTTAAAAAAAACAAAAACAAAAACAAAAAAAAACAAACATGCCCAGCCCTCGCTATGTTCTGTGAGGACCAGCAGTGAGTGTCCTTGCCCTCAGCGTCGCCTGGACCTTGTGGAGAGACAGCTATCTCCATGAAGGGGTCAATTAGACAGCCCAGCACCAAGGACTCAGTTGTGGGGCTCAGACGAGGGGACTGTGGGAAGTAGGTTGACC
>NW_027829292.1:0-271 GCF_054177405.1 Leptonychotes weddellii | reverse complement strand
TAAGTGTGAAAAAAAATCATCCTAACTTTCTATTCATGACAAAGAAATTCTTGGTATGCTTAACTCTTGTTAAGTCATTTTTAAGGAGAATTTGCAGTGAGATAAACTAGTGGAAGAATAGTGAAAAACATTATTGTGGAAGTTAGTCAATGTGATTAGGCTCTCTGTGTTTGGTCATTTGTGTTTACCTAAGTTAAGCTTCTACCCAACCACAGAGAAGACCTGGAAATAGAGGTTCTATCTTCCTTGATTAAAACATCTCAAAGAGATA
>NW_027829291.1:0-271 GCF_054177405.1 Leptonychotes weddellii | reverse complement strand
TTAAGGCCTGCAGAGAAATCCCAAGGATGCATATATACAGAGGATAGGCCATGTCAGGACCCAGCAAGAAAGGCCACAGTCCACAAATCAAGGAGAAAGGCTTTAAGACAAACCAAACCTGGAAGCACCTTAATCTTGGCCTTGCAGCCTCCAGAACTATGAAATAAATAAATACCTGTTGTTTAAGCCACTCAGTCTATGGGACTTTATTATGGCAGCCCTGGCACCCTAACACACTGCCCAATGATCCCTCAGGGCTGCCAAGGGCATG
>NW_027829290.1:0-271 GCF_054177405.1 Leptonychotes weddellii | reverse complement strand
GAGGATAAACGGCAGCGGGAGGGAGCCTGGCTGTGGGGATCCTACACCGCCAGAGAGTGACAGCCTCGCGCGCTGGGGATGGGGCACAGACTCGCAGACCTGTAGCATCAGGAAAGGACTTTAGGGCAGCCTGGGGGACGGAAACCCAGAGCTGCGGGGTCGCGCCTGCGAACTGGGAGCGGCAGGCAGTTTTTTTTTTAAGATTTTATTTATTTAGGGACGCCTGGGTGGCTCAGTCGGTTAAGCGTCTGCCTTTGGCTCAGGTCATGAT
>NW_027829289.1:0-2424 GCF_054177405.1 Leptonychotes weddellii | reverse complement strand
GAAACTCATGGATCGAGTTCTGCAATCCAAGCTCTTTGACCTGAAATCATATATTCTCTCCACTATTTCGTTAGGTTGCCAACCTCTCTGCGTCACATAAGGAGCTACAAAGAGTCAATGGCTTACGTAAGTGACAGTGTTTTCATTGTAATTTTGACTAATAACAAAGGCTGCAGCTTCAACAAAAGCAGAGAAATTCGTGATTGAATAGCATATACCATTTTTTATGTTTCTCTCCACATTTTGAATGCAGCCAGTCAGTTCTTTTCAACTGCTTTTCGGAGAAACATAGCAGGAAGCAAAACCACATCTTCAGTGCTCTGAGTAATAGCTTGACACACTGCTTAAAAAGAATCCCAGCTGTGTCGTTTCATAAGTCATATGTTTGAAAGCTTCTGCTGATTTTTCTACATGTGGGGAATGGTTTCGCCTTATTTGCCATTCCATCTTGCATGATTTCAAACATTCTGCTCAAAGAAAATTTCAAGCACTAAGCCCTTTTCAGAAATCAGGCACGCCTGCTCTGCATAGAAAAGAATGTCACTACCAGCAAGCATTTTCCTTGGACAGGTTTGCCTTTCATGACAGAATATGCTCAACTCTTTTGTTCTTTGCTGGTTCTAGCTACTTACGATCATTCGGTTCTATGGTCTCTGAGGCATATTCCAGGGAATGATTGGAGCTAATATTACAAGCATGACTGTATGTCACAGCACATTTACCTCTCTGCCTCCAAAATCACCTCACCGTGGCATATGGCAGGGCAGACCCTCACCACCACCCACCACCAACCCTCACCCTGCATATGGCAGGGCAGACCCTCACCACCACCCACCACCAACCCTCACCCTGCATATGGCAGGGCAGACCCTCACCAATGTAAAGGAAGCAAAGACCTATTATTTCAAAAGGAAGTTCTGTTTTCTGAGGATCCACATTCTTTAGTTGTATAGATCTTCAACCCTCCATCCACTGATTTGCACCAAAAAAAGTACAAAGCCAGCACTACTTTATTAAGAAAAACACTTTTAGCTTTTATAGTTTTCCATTTTATGCAATGTAATGATATAGTAGCAGATTAAAAATCATTCAGTACACAAGACTGTGTCTACCATGTTTTCTCACTTTCTGTCATTGCTTTAAGCTCACCATGTGCCATATTTCTTACCAGATTTGGCAGCAGAATGCACTTCATATTAAATCCATTTTTTCCAAAGAAACACCAGAGTTTATTTATGGTCTCATAATATAATATTTAATCAATAGAAGAAAAAATATATAGTTTGAATTAGAAAGTTAGTGTTAAAGGAAGTAATATGTGACAGTAAAAATTTAAACCCACTTATATCCTTAGGTTATTCATGGGTAAAAATGACTGTCATTTGGAAATTCTGAGAAGCATATGCATATGCACTTATTGAAAATTATTCTTGAAATATATTCATTTCAATAAATATATTAAGGTATGCAATATCTTTTTGTTTTTGAAGGTTATTCAATTATATTTTTGAAGGTTAATGTAAGAAGATAAGAAACAACTATGGAACAAGTTTCTTATTCTGCTTTACTTCCATGCACACTTACCGTAGTGGACTTTTGTTTTGCCATAAGATGAAGTTAACTATGGATCTCACCTTCTGTCTACTAATGTAGATCTTTTTCATGTTTTTCCAATACCAAAATTATATTGACGAAATATTTGCTGTCTGCCAAATGTATACCCCAGTTTCACAGGACCTCTCCCTGAGATGCTGCCCTTCTTCACAGCTTGCTGGATGTCTCTGAGATCTCAGTCATGCCAAGTGCAAAGAAGGATTATGGTCTGAGTACAACACTCCCTCCCTCCTCCAGCAGCCACTTTCCCCAATGCTGTGCCCTATTCCTTTGTTCCTTTTCATTGTTCTTGACCACAACTGTGAGGTCATCCTTGACTCATCACTTTCCTTCACCCTCTAAATCCAAAACTGATAAGAAATGTTGTCATTTCTTTCATCAAAATACAACCAGCTGCTCCACCTGGTCTGTAACTGGTCCTTTCTGTGATCATGATCATCACTATGTCACCTGGAGTTCTGCCTTCCCTTCTAACTGGTATTCACTCCCCATACCACACAGGGAGCATTCTCAGCACAACCGCAAGTATGATCCTGTTAAAACATAAATATTCATTCTTTTTGATGGCTGCATAATATTCCATTGTATATATATATCACATCTTCCTTATCCATTCATCTGTCAACGGACATCATGGCTCTTTCCACAGAATGAGATCTTTCCATTTGCAACAACGTGGATGGAACTGGAGGGTGTTATGCTGAGCAAAATAAGTCAATCAGAGAAAGACATGTATCATATGACCTCACTGATATGAGGAATTCTTAAACTCAGGAAACAAACTGAGGGTTGCTGGAGTGGTGGGGGGTG
>NW_027829288.1:0-271 GCF_054177405.1 Leptonychotes weddellii | reverse complement strand
GCCAAAGTTTTCAAAGAAGCCATTATTAATATAAATTAAAGGAAAATATGTTTGGTATTCAAACAATGCCAAAAGAAAAATGAAAATATTTTGTAAAACATCAAAATGGATATTCAAGGACTTGAAAATATAGTATCTGAAATAAGAAATTCACTAGACAAGCTGAAGAGCAGACTTGAGATGGGAGAATAAAGAATCAATGAACTTGAAGACAGATCAGTAGGAAAGATCTATTTCCTCTCCCAACCTGCCCACCCCCCCCAAAAAAAAA
>NW_027829287.1:0-271 GCF_054177405.1 Leptonychotes weddellii | reverse complement strand
TAAGCTGACTCAATGAGCAAAATATGTCCCATATTCAGTGGTGGAGCAATGGGGATGAAAAAACAGGAGGGGAGCAGGGAGGTTAGAAGGTAGGTGTGTAAATTTAATGCGGAGGTTCCTTAATTGTTGAGGACAGTCACTTCTTTGGTGCCACGCTCGGACTTCTTGGATTATGGGTTCTTGACCTGTGTTGTCATGTAACATATGGTTTTGTATGTGTATCTGAAGGTGAGTGTTTTTTGTTACCTGTTCTATGGAAGTTCTATGGGAA
>NW_027829286.1:0-271 GCF_054177405.1 Leptonychotes weddellii | reverse complement strand
TAAGCTGACTCAATGAGCAAAATATGTCCCATATTCAGTGGTGGAGCAATGGGGATGAAAAAACAGGAGGGGAGCAGGGAGGTTAGAAGGTAGGTGTGTAAATTTAATGCGGAGGTTCCTTAATTGTTGAGGACAGTCACTTCTTTGGTGCCACGCTCGGACTTCTTGGATTATGGGTTCTTGACCTGTGTTGTCATGTTACATATGGTTTTGTATGTGTATCTGAAGGTGAGTGTTTTTTGTTACCTGTTCTATGGAAGTTCTATGGGAA
>NW_027829285.1:0-271 GCF_054177405.1 Leptonychotes weddellii | reverse complement strand
TGGAACAGGAAAGTCCAGAAATGGACCCTCAACTCTATGGTCAGCTAATCTTCGACAAACCAGGAAAGAATATCCAATGGAAAAAAGACAGTCTCTTCAATAAATGGTGTTGGGAAAATTGGACAGCCACATGCAGAAGAATGACACTGGACCATTTCCTTACACCACACACAAAAATAGACTCAAAATGGATGAAAGATCTAAATTGGAGATAGGAATCCTTCAAAATCCTAGAGGAGAACACAGGCAGCAACCTCTTCGATATTGGCCA
>NW_027829284.1:0-271 GCF_054177405.1 Leptonychotes weddellii | reverse complement strand
GCCACATAATTGGAGCAAGTTACTTCACATTCTGTAATTCAGGGTCCCCATTTCTATAAATATCATCTAAATGGTTGTTAAAGGGATTAAATGAGTTTATGTATATAAGGCAATTTGAAAGGCTTCCCAGCACACTGTACTGAGTATATAATGTTTGTTGCTCTCTATCTAGTCAAACTGCAAATTATTAAAATAAAAATTTAGAATCTTAATACTTTTCCCATTATTGAATAATTATTAATTTCAATAATAAATATATTAAACCTTTATA
>NW_027829283.1:0-271 GCF_054177405.1 Leptonychotes weddellii | reverse complement strand
TCTGGGAAGTCAATGGTGCCATTACCGCCGGCATCCACCTCGTTGATCAGATCCTGCAATTCAGGTTCTGTTGGGTTCTGACTCAGTGACCTCATGACTGTTCCAAGTTCCTTTGCTGTGATGGTGCCATCGCCATCTTTGTCAAATGGGGAGAAAGCCTCCTTGAACTCTGCAATCTGTTCTTAGGTCAGCTGATCAGCCCTGGTGCGAGCGAAGGGAAGAGGAGCAGAGGGAGCGAGGGCGGCTGCACCAGCGCGGGGGCTGTGCGGGC
>NW_027829282.1:0-271 GCF_054177405.1 Leptonychotes weddellii | reverse complement strand
GGCAGGGGATGCTGTGGTGGGGCTAAGGCTCCCGCCTGAGACAAAAGCACAATCAGAGCAGCATTATAAAGCGAAAATGTGGGAGCTTTAACTCTGTCTTTCTGACTCAGAGGCCCAGCCACATTTCCCATCCCAGACTTCAGCAAATGTTTCCAGGAGAAATCCATCCTGGGGTTAATTAAAGGCTCAGCTCTGGACTTATCTATTAAGGCAGCTCCCTGCAACTGCCAAAGCTCAGCTGCATTCTCTTCCCCAGCAGAGCCCACCTGCC
>NW_027829281.1:0-271 GCF_054177405.1 Leptonychotes weddellii | reverse complement strand
TTCCCTCTCTCGCTGTGTCTTTCTCTGTCAAATAAATAAATAAAATCTTTAAAAAAAAAAAAAAAACAGTATTTGTCTTTTCACTAAGGTGAAACCTCAAGCTTCCTGTATGTTGCAGCACATGTCAGAATTTCTTTTCTCTTTAAGACTGAATAATATTCTATCGGATGTATAGGCCATTGTTTATCCATCCATCTGTCGATGGACATTTGGCTTGCTTCCACATTTTGGCTACTATGAATGATACTGCTTTGAATGTAGGTACACAAAT
>NW_027829280.1:0-271 GCF_054177405.1 Leptonychotes weddellii | reverse complement strand
ATTATGGATGTCAGAAATTATTTAGAAATAAGTATCAATGAAAACAGAATATGGCAAACTTGTTTAATGCAGTTAAAGGAAAATTCATAGACTTAAATAATCTTTTAAAGAAAAAAAAATAGGGGCACCTGGGTGGCTCAGTTGGTTAAGCATCTGCCTTTGGCTCAGGTCATAATCCTGGGGTCCTGGGATTGAGCCCCCCATCGGGCTCCCTGCTCAGTGGGGAGCCTGCTTCTCCCTCTGCCCCTCTCTCTGCTCATGCTCTCGCTCT
>NW_027829279.1:0-271 GCF_054177405.1 Leptonychotes weddellii | reverse complement strand
GTCTGCCTTTGGCTTGGGTCATGATCCCGGGGTCCTGGGATCAGGCCCTGCGTTGGGCTCCCTGCTTGGGGGGAAGCCCACTTCTCCCTCTCCCAGTCCCCCTGCTTGTGTACCCTCTCGTGCTGTCTCTCTCTCTGTCAAAAAATAAATAAAATCATTAAAAACAAAGATTTTATTTATTTATTTGAGAGAGAGAAAGAGAGTGAGCATGAGCAGTGGGGAGGAGCAGAGAGAGAGAGGGAGAAGCCGACTCCCCTCTGAGCAGGGAGCA
>NW_027829278.1:0-2424 GCF_054177405.1 Leptonychotes weddellii | reverse complement strand
TGGTCCTGCTTGTCATTCCCACAAGACCTCCCTCCCTCTAGCAGGCAGTGCTCTCAACACTGCCCCCCAGAGCCCACGTCCTGTAACTGCCCTGTAACTGCCCCGTGGGGGTAAATCAATACTTCCTGCTCTAGAAAGCCCTGCCTTACCTGCAGAACTGGGGCAGTGACTCTCCATCCAGTCTTTTCCACTGTGCCCACGCAGAAGCCCTGAGCCCCCAGCAGGGGTCCGCAGCACACTGTCATGGTTGCGAGGGGTAGCTCAGATTTCACCGCCTGGGCCAAGGCTGTGAGGCACACTGTCCAAGCCCTCAACTCTTGAAACCTCACTTTTCTCACCTACAAAATGGAGAAATTAATGTCTATGTCATAAGAATGGATGCCAATAAAATAGAACAATCTGTGTGACTCAGTGAGAATAGTATGCCTGGTCCACATTAAACAATAAAATAAAGCAACTTGAATCAAACCAGAGTGTAGATCAGATGAGCCTGGGTTCAAGCCTCCACACAGCCAATAGTCACATATCCCCAGGCCAGTTTCTTAACTTCGCACGTCTCAATTTCCTCACTGAAAAATGGGTATAGCTGTGATAATCCATTCATTCCTCTATTCATAAGAACACCACCAGATTGTGTGGTACCATACATCAGGCCCTGGGCCACAAGGTAGGAATGCAAGGACAAGAAAGGAGCACTCCCAGCACTGGGGGCACAGAGCCACCTAGAACACAGACCACAGAATCACAGTCCTGGCTAAATACTGGAGTCCCCTGAGCAGGGTAAACAATCCTGATGCTGGGCTCTGCCCAGGGATTCTGAGCAGGAGGCCTTGAGGTGTGGCTTTAGGAGGGATTCAGAGCTTCCCCTCAGACCCCAATAGGCAGTACACATTGAAAACTACTGCTTTCGCACTCTCAGAGAATTCCTTTACACCTGATTTGTTGCAGAACATTTTCCCCAGAGCTTGTTTGAAGTACTGAGGACACAGAGGTGGGGTGGTCTTCAGTCCTGGGACAGGGTGTCCCACTTCCCACACACGTTGTGTCAGCTCAAAGGGAGTCAGAAGCTCCACTGGAGGTCTGGTGGGTGGGTTGGCTCCAATCTTATCTGTTTACAGCTGATAACAAGAAAGAACCTTCCCCAGAGCCAGGGATCCGCTGCCCCTCACCAGGCTTCCAGCCCTTCTCAGGCAGCTGCTTCCAGCTGGGCCTTGCTCACCAGGGGAACCTGGGCTTCTCTGCCCTGAAATGCAAAGCACTTTTTTTTTACAATACCTGTGGGTAAATGAGAGCACGTGACAGCCCTTTCCCTTCCTGGAGCCGCCTTAGGCAAACAGCCAGAGACAGGACATTCCATCCCCCTTTCTGGCTTCTCAATCCTGTCTTGCTGGCAAGACATTTCCTTTGCTTTTCCTACAGGTTCCTTGTAAAGTGTGTATTTTCAGAACCTTATCTGACACACAAGTTATCATGATTTCTGAGATTTGGTTTCAAAGACTCCAGAAAAAAAAATGGGGGGTGGGTGCTGAATAAATGAGATTGGCAAAGGTTGACACTTAATCTCTGAACCCCAGTTCAGTGAATCATTATCCTGCTTCTTGGGTATATTCAAAAGCGACCACAAACAAAATATAATGAAAGGCAGTATGGGAGGAAATACAATTTTGGATACTACTCTTAGAATGTTAATATGTTAATGTCATAAGAATGGTTTGAATTCGTTCGATATTATCATGTAAACTGAAGTTTTAAAATTTCTTATTCAAAGAAATATAGCCCTTTAGATTATACATGGTTTTATTTTAGCGTACAACCCATTTTGCTCAAAAGAGTTTCTCTTGATTTAGAGTCATATAATTTTATACATAACTAAACTATGCAGTGAACAAGTAATAAGCATTAAGTTCAAAGGTATTTGTCATGCCTGCAATCACAGATGCTTGCCCAAAGGTGTGACGGGTCCTCCTCCAGAGAGTTTGCCCAGCCAGGTCTCCTGGTCCCGCCGGGGTCCTGGTAGCTCACAGAACTAGTCCTTGGGAGGCCCACAGGAGCCAGGCTCACCAATTCCCTTGGCTCTATTGCTTTATTTATCAGCCTCTGGAGTAAACCTCACATTTAAAGGTTTTGAAAATTAAATCAGTATCAAAGACTACTTCATCCTTGGAGGAAGCAGGCTATTTCTAGAAAGCCATTTTTATATTAAAATCCCAGGACGATTTGCCCCTGAGTTGCAAAGCATCCTCTTCAGTGATGATAAAAGGGCCCAAGGCCTGATTTTGGCAATCACTCCCTTCTTGGATCCAGAGCCTAACATCAGACAATGACTGGGGGAGTGCCCTCCCAACTCCGTGGTCTTCACACACTGAGCACCCTGTAGGCTTCTTCTCATAAAATTACCTATTGTTTGAAGATCTAACTGCCACA
>NW_027829277.1:0-271 GCF_054177405.1 Leptonychotes weddellii | reverse complement strand
AGGGAGAGGGAGAGAGAAAGCTAAAGCAGACTCCTGCTGAGCCTGGAGCATGATATGCGGCTCAATCCCAGAACCCTGAGATCATGACCTGAGCCAAAATCAAGAGTGGCGGCTTAACCTACTGAGCCACCCATTTGCCCCACGACATAGCATTTTATAGAAAAATGCCTATATCAAGAGAGAAAAACAATTAGATTATTTAATAAATTATGTGATTGGATTATAATTTAAATAAAATAAACACATAAAGAAGTTTTCAGTTTTAATTTAA
>NW_027829276.1:0-271 GCF_054177405.1 Leptonychotes weddellii | reverse complement strand
AATAAAAAATAAAAATCAGTGAACTAATAGTGTTTCGATGATATTAGAGAAAATAATGCTATCTTGGACTACGTTGATTAGTGCACAGCATTCCAAAAACTGTGCTTTTAATTGTTCAGGTCAGATCTGAAATAATGTTTCTACCTGTGGACAGAACAAATTAAAATGTAAGTTAATAGGGGCGCCTGGGTGGCTCAGTCGGTTAAGCGACTGCCTTCGGCTCAGGTCATGATCCTGGAGAGCCTGGATCGAGTCCCGCATCGGGCTCCCT
>NW_027829275.1:0-271 GCF_054177405.1 Leptonychotes weddellii | reverse complement strand
TGTCAGGGTAATACTAGCTTCATAAAATGAATTGGACAGTGCTTCTCTATATTCTGAAGAGATGTATAGAACTGGTGTTAATTGTTCTTTAAATATTTTGTAGTTTTCTCCAGTGAAATCATCTGGGCCTGGAGATTTGTTTTTGGTATGTTTTAATATTATGAATTCATTTTTCTTAATAAAGTTATAGGACTGTTCTATCAGTTTCATTTTGAATGAAATGTAGTAGTTTGTGCTTCTCAGGGAATTGGTCCATTTCATTTAAGTGGTC
>NW_027829274.1:0-271 GCF_054177405.1 Leptonychotes weddellii | reverse complement strand
AGGGAGAGGGAGAGAGAAAGCTAAAGCAGACTCCTGCTGAGCCTGGAGCATGATATGCGGCTCAATCCCAGAACCCTGAGATCATGACCTGAGCCAAAATCAAGAGTGGCGGCTTAACCTACTGAGCCACTCACTTGCCCCACAACATAGCATTTTATAGAAAAATGCCTATATCAAGAGAGAAAAACAATTAGATTATTTAATAAATTATGTGATTGGATTATAATTTAAATAAAATAAACACATAAAGAAGTTTTCAGTTTTAATTTAA
>NW_027829273.1:0-271 GCF_054177405.1 Leptonychotes weddellii | reverse complement strand
ATTTAATTGCATCTGCTAAGAGTTTGCCATGTAAGAACATTCACTGGTTTCGGGAATTTGAATGTAGATATATTTTTTTTTTTTAAAGATTTTTTATTTATTTATTTGAGAGAGAGAATGAGATAGAGAGAGCATGAGAGGGGGGAGGGTCAGAGGGAGAAGCAGGCTCCCCGCTGAGCAGGGAGCCCGATGCGGGACTTGATCCCGGGACTCCAGGATCATGACCTGAGCCGAAGGCAGTCGCTTAACCAACTGAGCCACCCAGGCGCCC
>NW_027829272.1:0-271 GCF_054177405.1 Leptonychotes weddellii | reverse complement strand
GTTTAGTTATCTTTCCAGTTGTGGAGCAGTTGGCTTATTTAGGGCTGTACTTATTCCAGCTTCTTAAAGTAGTGAGCTTAAAAATTCATATTTAACAGCAGAAGAATGCTTTGATAAACTTGCTAGAAATCTTTCTATTCTAAAGAAATAGACTTACTAAGGAAACTGTATTTTTCATGGCTTAACCATGACACTCTCCATTCTGGACAGTGGTAGGAGACTGCCAACTTTTTTTTGTTTTGTTTTGTTTTTTTCTTTCTTTTTTTTTTTT
>NW_027829271.1:0-271 GCF_054177405.1 Leptonychotes weddellii | reverse complement strand
TAAGCTGACTCAATGAGCAAAATATGTCCCATATTCAGTGGTGGAGCAATGGGGATGAAAAAACAGGAGGGTAGCAGGGAGGTTAGAAGGTAGGTGTGTAAATTTAATGCGGAGGTTCCTTAATTGTTGAGGACAGTCACTTCTTTGGTGCCACGCTCGGACTTCTTGGATTATGGGTTCTTGACCTGTGTTGTCATGTAACATATGGTTTTGTATGTGTATCTGAAGGTGAGTGTTTTTTGTTACCTGTTCTATGGAAGTTCTATGGGAA
>NW_027829270.1:0-271 GCF_054177405.1 Leptonychotes weddellii | reverse complement strand
AATTGGAGAGGGAGATGAACCATGAGACTATGGACTCTGAAAAACAAACTGAGGGTTCTAGAGGGGAGGGCGGTGGGATGGGTTAGCCTGGTGATGGGTATTAAAGAGGGCACGTTCTGCATGGAGCACTGGGTGTTATGCACAGACAATGAATCATGGAACACTTCATCTAAAACTAATGATGTAATGTATGGTGATTATCATAACAATAAAAAAAATTTTAAAAAAATCAATTGTAGAAAAAGAGCTTCAACTAAAAAAAAAAAAAAAA
>NW_027829269.1:0-271 GCF_054177405.1 Leptonychotes weddellii | reverse complement strand
TTAAGTTTTCAAGTAGGCTAAAATCTCTAAAGAGGATATCATATTTCAGAGGATAAGCAAATAATCAGAGCATTATAGAATAAAACTGATTTAACAGAGGTTTTTTAAATGCACACATGATCTTCAAAAGTAGGTTACTTACAGCTCTGGGATTTAACAAAACTATCTACCCTTCTTTTCTAATTAATTTTCATAGCTCCTTCCACCACATTTCTCTTTCCCTTTTATCTCTAGTCATGATGTCTCCTGTTGAGGGAGAACAAAAGCAGGG
>NW_027829268.1:0-271 GCF_054177405.1 Leptonychotes weddellii | reverse complement strand
TAAGCTGACTCAATGAGCAAAATATGTCCCATATTCAGTGGTGGAGCAATGGGGATGAAAAAACAGGAGGGTAGCAGGGAGGTTAGAAGGTAGGTGTGTAAATTTAATGCGGAGGTTCCTTAATTGTTGAGGACAGTCACTTCTTTGGTGCCACGCTCGGACTTCTTGGATTATGGGTTCTTGACCTGTGTTGTCATGTTACATATGGTTTTGTATGTGTATCTGAAGGTGAGTGTTTTTTGTTACCTGTTCTATGGAAGTTCTATGGGAA
>NW_027829267.1:0-2424 GCF_054177405.1 Leptonychotes weddellii | reverse complement strand
CCTGCTGAGCAGGGAGCGGGATGCGGGGCTCGATCCCAGGACTCCGGGATCATGACCTGAGCCGAAGGCAGACGCCCAATGACTGAGCCACCCAGGTGCCGACTGGTGTCTTTATAAGAAAGGATATATGCATGCACGCGCGCACACACACACACACAGAGAAAGGAAGATGGCCCTGCAAAGACAGAGGCAGAACTTGGAGTGATGTCTCTGCAAGCCAAGGGACTCCAAGGATTGCTGGCCACCACCCAGAGCTAGGAAGAGCAAGAAGGGATGCTTCCTTAGAGCCGTTGGAGCATGGCCCAGTCGACATCTTCATTTCCTACTTCTGGCCTCCCCAACTGTGAGAGAATGCATTTCTGTGGTTTAAGATCCGACCCCCCGCCCCAGGTTGTGGCACTTTGTTCCAGCAATCACAGGAAACATATACATGCTCAAGGTCACTGGGGAGACAGCATCCGTGCTGACCCCAGAGTGTTCCCCACGGATTTTTACTCGTTAATGGTTTTTACATGCAAAGCGTTACGGATGAGGGCACATCATCCACACGTTCGTCTTTACTCAGTGCCGACGACGGTCAGGGAACATCCTAGCTCCCTGAAAATCCTGCCGCTGAGGACAGCGAGAGAACAAAACAAAACAAACAAAAAAGACATAAAGAAAAAAGAAAAAGACACAGTAGGTCGGACAGTGCATCGAGGTACGGAGAAAAATACAAGATAAGGGGTGAGTTTGGGGTGGGTGTGGACGGCAGGGAGGAGGTGATGCCCTTGGCTGCGGGGTGGTCGACACGTGGTTCTCGCACATTTGCGGGCACGGGGACGCAAATGCCAAGGCCTGCAGGCAGGAGAGTGCTAGGCCGGCAAGGGGAGACCAGTGTGGCTGGAAAGGAGCAGGCAGGGAGCAGAGGAGGGGGAGCCCAGGTCAGAGAGGCAGCTGTGGCGGACTGGGCCCTCCAGGGCTCACCCCGCGCCCTAGCAGGGCCCCAGGCAGCGGCGCCGCACCCAACATGGCGGCGGCGCAGGGCACGCCGGCTGACGAGCGGAAGTGCGTACGGCAGGCGCCGGAAGTGGCCGGAGGCCCCGCCCCCTACCGGGGTGTCTGTGGAGCCGTGGACGCGCCGGCTTTGAGCATCCCTGGCGGGCCAGGGGGAGGCCCTGGGGCTGCGGCTTCCGCGGCCGCGGCCCCGCCCGCTTTCGGCATGGCCAGCTCCGGAGAGGTACGGCCGGCGCCTCTCTCCGCTCTCCTTCCTGCCCCGCGGCCTTGGCTCCGCTCGGGCCTTCCCATCCCGCCTCGGTCGCCTTTGCGTCCTTTCCATCCAGCCCCCTAACCCGCTGCATCCTTCCCGTCCCGACCACGGCCCGGCTCTGTGCTTCCCACCCTGACCTCGACCCCTACCCCGGTCGCGCTTGGCCCTTTCCACCCCAACCCTGGCGTCGGCCGGGTTTGGTCCTTCCTGCCCCGACCCTGGCCTCGGCCTCGCCTGGTCGTTCCCATCCCTATCCCGACCTTGCCCCTTGCCCCATCCTTGCCTCGTCCCGCCCCTCAGGCCCTCACCCTGTTGCGAAGGCACAAGCTCTCTCCCCGTGGGTTTTCCATCCCTTTCCCAGCCCCGCAGTCGTGATCGCCAGAGTTCTTCCCCGCCTCTGCGCCCCCAGAGTTTCCATGCTCCTGAAGTCCTCTCAGGCCCTTTTCCCACGCCCCTGTACCTGAGCTCAGCCCTTGGAGCCATGAGACGTTCGTCTTTCATGTCCACTCTGCACCTCATCCTCTATCTCTGAATGCTCAGTTTCAGCCCACTTTTCTCTGCGCCTGCTTGTTGTGTGACTTGGGGGGTAATGGAGGAAAAGCCATTTTACCTGGGAGACTTCTGGCTTACCCCGGAATTCCTTTCCCCAGTGCTCCACAAGTCTGGGTTTGAGTCCCTGTAATGTGGTATAAGGTATTTTATCTGCAGACCAGGGTATGGGGATCTGGACTCTGACTAGTGTCTTTCCATCTGTTGCTTCCTGCCTATGTGTGTGTACTTGTGGGCACATGTTGTCTATTTATCATCTGGGACTTGGACCTTTGAGTGCACTGTCTTAGGGTCTTACCTGTGCTCTGGGGAACAGGAGTCAGAGGTTCAGGTGTTTTCTTCGAAACGGATGGGGTGGGGTTGCTGACAATTCCTCTTCTTTTGAGGTGAGTTTGGCTTAGAGGTGGCACCCCGATTGAGGGGTAGGGTGTGGGATACACCTGCAGACTGGTGGTAGGATTGAAGGGCCAGAAAGCCACAGCTCTTTAAGGAATAGTTATGGAGTCGCCTAGCTGTGTTAGCAGATTCCAGGTAGTTGTGTGTACTTGCTGGAGTTGGGAGGCTGGTACCTTGGTCTTATGGGGTCCTAGTACAAAGGGCCCTCTGTTCCTTGAAGCACATATGAG
>NW_027829266.1:0-271 GCF_054177405.1 Leptonychotes weddellii | reverse complement strand
CTGAGAAAGGAAAATGAGATCTCCCTGCCTGGCTAAGGCTACTTACCATTTTCCACATGGTCCCGCTTGATTAGGTGTTTTCCTTAATGTGGTTCATTTTTTAAAAAGCTAGGATTTGAGTAATTTAAACTTGTTTAAATGATTTATTTGACACCTTGAACATATGCTATCAGTATTGTTCCAGTAGGTTATACTCACTAATATATCAATTCTTTTACACATAAAATGTTTCCATTTACTAAAACAACTAAAAACCACGAAAAGACTGAAC
>NW_027829264.1:0-271 GCF_054177405.1 Leptonychotes weddellii | reverse complement strand
AAACATAATTTATACTTTCTGTAAAGTTATTTTTAACAAGGTTCTTCCCATGATGAGGCTCCAGAGGCTCCGGGCAGTGGAGAATTTAAGAGTGCCAAAATTCCAAACCTGGATCTAGCCTTTTTTTTTTTTTTGGCAGGCTACCTCCTCCTAGCCTTTTAGCTGTATCACCCTTCACTTTACCTCGCCCTCAGCATGGGGAATCTCAGTCACGTTTTGTGGTTCATGTCTATTTTATCATGGTATTTAATTTATTTTGTTTTTCCCTTTT
>NW_027829263.1:0-271 GCF_054177405.1 Leptonychotes weddellii | reverse complement strand
TTTACCATTGCTATTTAATTTAGTTTTCTCAAAAACCCTTGGAGATAGACTTTATGACTCCCACCCCCATTCTAAAGATGAAGAGACAGACTCAGAGAGGGTAGTTACTTATTCAAGGCCACACACATAATCTGTTGCAGAGTTGGGACTTGAACCGAAGTCTAATAGATTCCAAAGTTTGGACTTTACTTGACTTGGAGTTGGAGAGAAATGACTGAATGTTCTAGGCTAGGCCAGGCAGGGTTCAGGATTCCGCGGGAGAGGGCTGGGA
>NW_027829262.1:0-271 GCF_054177405.1 Leptonychotes weddellii | reverse complement strand
GGAAAGTAAAAAATTGGGAGGAAAGAACGTTTAATAAATTTCAAAACACTTGACAGGGCATTAATGAATGCGATCTCCATTGTTTTATCATCATTATGGTTATTTACGTTGTTTGTTATAGATGCTCTTCCCTGTGATGCCCCTATGTGCCATTTACCATGCTAGGTCATTTCTTTAAATTATTCAGTCCTCAAGGGGCGCCTGGGTGGCTCAGTCGGTTAAGCGTCTGCCTTCGGCTCAGGTCATGATCCCAGGGTCCTGGGATCGAGCC
>NW_027829261.1:0-271 GCF_054177405.1 Leptonychotes weddellii | reverse complement strand
GGAAGGATGAATTCCCAAGGAAGACAAGATCACTCATGGAGAGTGTTGAGAGGTTGTCAGGGAAGAAAACTATGAACATTAAAATGTCATGAAGTCTACCTTCCTTAATTGAATACCCAATTTCAGAGGAAATCAGGGGAAAGTAATTGTAGTGAAAATTCCATAGACAAGGACCTAGAAGATTTTGGCACTCTTGACAACCTATCCTTATTCCAAATGACAAGATAATTTAGACATCTGCTCTTAACCAAGGTGAATAACCACACCTGAC
>NW_027829260.1:0-271 GCF_054177405.1 Leptonychotes weddellii | reverse complement strand
GAGACTGAGGAGGCTAAGGGAGAGGTCCCTGCTTTCCTAGGCCTGCCTACAATCCCGGCACAGCTCTGTCCTCCCCCAGATCGGAGGCCTGCTGCTGGCCTCAACAACCACTGATCTAGTACTTTTATTAGGACGGCCAGGAACCGTGCAAGCTGTGCACACATTTGCCAGGGTGCTAACCACACAGTGGATATTGTACATTCATTATAACACCTCCTGGCAGATGGCAGTAAAAGTCTTCTAACAAAACCAGTATATTATGACAGTTTTC
>NW_027829259.1:0-271 GCF_054177405.1 Leptonychotes weddellii | reverse complement strand
CGAGGGCTGCGCGCAGTGTGTCTTCCCACCTGGCCCGGCTCACCTGAGTCTGGTTCAACAGCAGCCACCGCAGATGTGTGCGCGGCCCGCCGGAGGCACGCCGTTAGCCCCCAGCAGCCTGTAAGGTCTGCGGCCGGGTGGTTTGGAGCACGGCCTGTGAGCACTCCCCATCTTGCTAGGTTTTGTTGTTTTTCAGGAGTCTTTTATCACAGTTACCCGAAAATTGGCTGGCATCTGCCCTAAGAATTTGTAACCTTAAGCAGAAATTAAA
>NW_027829258.1:0-271 GCF_054177405.1 Leptonychotes weddellii | reverse complement strand
CTGTAGTGGTGTGCTTAGATTCCTTTCTCTTTATCTTTTGTGTATTCATTACAGGTTTTTGCTTGTGGTTAGCATGAAGTTTACATAAAACATCTTGTATTTATTTATTTATTTATTTTTTCTTTTTAAAAAAATTTTATTATGTTATGTTAATCATCATACATTACATCTTTAGTTTTTGATGTAGTGTTCCATGATTCATTGTTGTGTATAACACCCAGTGCTCCATTCAGTACGTGCCCTCTTTAATACCCATCACCAGGCTAACCCA
>NW_027829257.1:0-271 GCF_054177405.1 Leptonychotes weddellii | reverse complement strand
AAAAAAAACAACAAAAAACAAACAAGCAGCATGAGAAAGAATTTAAAAAAAGAGAGAGAAAAAAGTTGTATGTAAGAAATACACAAGCCGTGAGGGAACACCAGGAGCTTAATATACTAGTTTTCCCCTGGTGTTGGGGTTTTACAGTTTTATGGGGACCCTGGGGTTGCTGTCCTCTTGTTCTTCCAGCTTGTCTTCTTGGGGAGGGGCCTGCTGGGTGTTTTTCAGTCAGTCCTGCTTGGGCGGAGTTGCCTTGCCCCCTATCAAGGGG
>NW_027829256.1:0-271 GCF_054177405.1 Leptonychotes weddellii | reverse complement strand
TTTAAGACCTTGCCTGGGATTGTAAATAGGCATTCCGAGATTTAGATCATTTCAGCTCAAGAAATATGTAACGTCTGCTCTCTGCTGAAGAATTTAGAGGTAAATGCCTGCACTAGGTTATTAACTTCAGGAATGGCTGAGGAATTATGACAATTACAGAAATTTCTGGAACCTCAGGCTCTGTCATTTAAGCAGAATTGGAGAAGTGGGAAGAGATTAGGCACTGACAGGTGACGGGTGAGAATTTTCTTTACTCCAAATCCTGTATTTT
>NW_027829255.1:0-271 GCF_054177405.1 Leptonychotes weddellii | reverse complement strand
TGAGCATTATGTCTCAACATATGATTTTGAGGGGACACACATCCATCTATAGCAAGATGTTAATAGTAAAGAAAGCTATAAATCAATACCCCTAATGAACATACTCATAAAAATCTTTAACAAAATATTAGCATATCAAATCCAGTAATATATAGGAAGTATGATCAAAACCAAGTGGGGTTTGTGGGGTTTCTCCTAGAAATGCAAGGATAATTCAGTATTTGAAAATCGATATAACTCACCCTCTTAACAGGTTAAACAACAACAACAA
>NW_027829254.1:0-271 GCF_054177405.1 Leptonychotes weddellii | reverse complement strand
TTAAAAATTAAAAAAAATTAAAAAAAAGAAGTCTCCTCTTATCTGTATGAAATTATAAAAGAATACGGAGAAGTCATCTAAAGTGTCAGGTTGATTGTATTCCATCCAAAAGCAGATAGTCCTCAAGCCCCTGTGTGCCAAGAACAGCAGAGAAACTACACCTGGTTTCTCACCAGACACAGAAGCCTGGGGGGGGGGGTCAGACGCTTTGATTATGTCATGGTCTTTCCTGGGGCACAAGATTACCTGGGGCGCCTGGGTGGCTCAGTTG
>NW_027829253.1:0-271 GCF_054177405.1 Leptonychotes weddellii | reverse complement strand
AACCAAATTAGTAAAAGACCATATGTTGTTGAAGATGGGAGTCACTCTCTTTTTTTTTTAATTTTTTTATTGTTATGTTAATCCCCATACATTACATCATTAGTTTTAGATGTAGTGTTCCATGATTCATTGTTTGTGCATAACACCCAGTGCTCCATGCAGAATGTGCCCTCCTCAATACCCACCACCAGGCTAACCCATCCTCCCACCCCCCTCCCCTCTAGAACCCTCAGTTTGTTTTTCAGAGTCCATCGTCTCTCATGGTTCATCT
>NW_027829252.1:0-271 GCF_054177405.1 Leptonychotes weddellii | reverse complement strand
TATGAAACAGCATCAATTATCAGGGATTTCCAAACTGGCTTCCTTTCTACTGGCGTCGGCATCCAGAGCGGCGCCGCCAGCCGCGGTGACAGCCGTGTTTTGGTGTTGCTGTTGGGCCTCGCAAGTCTCGGGGGTGGGAAGGGGGGCCCGGCGTGTTTGGAGCGCGAGGGATAAAAGCTCGTTGAAACACCTGTGCTCCCGTGTTCAGACGCTCCCCGATCTCGCATGTTTTATTTGGTGGCTGTTATTTTGCAGCACGTTGTGAACGGAA
>NW_027829251.1:0-271 GCF_054177405.1 Leptonychotes weddellii | reverse complement strand
CCTCTCCCGCTCCCCCCTCTTGTGCTCTCTCTCTCTCTCTCACTCTCTCTCTAAAATAAAAAAATAAATAAGTAAATAAAATGTAAACACATCAAAGAAGATTTATGACAATTCAAAGGAATGCCTGATTAGAAAGGAGAGTAAGGACAAAATGGAGACGGGCTAAATGTTACGATAACAGGCAAAATCTGAGTAAATAGTGCTAGCACAGATTTAAGTTGCATAATAGCTTACAAGGAAAATAAATAAGGCCTGCCTGGCAATGATGAGT
>NW_027829249.1:0-271 GCF_054177405.1 Leptonychotes weddellii | reverse complement strand
TGGAACACTACATCTAAAACTAATGATGTAATGTATGGTGATTAACATAACAATAAAAAATTTAAAAAAAAATTTTTTAATTTACTGTCTGGCTCTTTACAGAAAAGGCTTGTTCACCCTTGTTCTAAGAAACTGGGGTGGGTCAACAGAAATTGGGCTACTAGAACTAGAGAGAGTTGAATAAATCTAAATCATTCTCCTTTGCATTGAAGTGGGTACGGTCAAGGCCAAGTGGATTTTCCATTCATTCAACCATTCGTTCAACCATTCA
>NW_027829248.1:0-271 GCF_054177405.1 Leptonychotes weddellii | reverse complement strand
GCTAAGACACTTCCCAACTCATTCTGTGAGGCCAGCCTTATCCTGATACCAAAACCAGACAAAAATATTGCAAAAAAAATAAAGCCACAGGCCAATATCTCTTATGTACATAGATGTGCAAGTTCTGAATGTAAATTGTGTCAAGTCAAATCCAACAATATGTAAGAAGGATCATACACCATGGCCATGCAGAGATCACCTACCAGGAGTGCAAGGCTGACTTAACATTTGCAAGGCAGTTAATTTAATTTACTATGTTAACAAACTAAAA
>NW_027829247.1:0-271 GCF_054177405.1 Leptonychotes weddellii | reverse complement strand
AGGAAAAAATTCGAATTAAAAAACAACAACATCCAGTGATAGGCTCCTCGCAAAGGGCAGGCCTAAAACGTGGCGAGAAAGGGATGGCCAGAGGCAAACAGGCACTAGCAAGGAGGGAGCGGAAAAGGCGGAGGGGTGTGTTAAGGGCATCGCATCCCAGGGAAAACGGAGGTCAGCTCAGGCGGGTGCGAGAGGCACGCGCACTGTCCCCCGGGGGAGGGGCCGCTCACTTGTCATCTGTGCACTGACCATCCCCAACTTACACCCCCCA
>NW_027829246.1:0-2424 GCF_054177405.1 Leptonychotes weddellii | reverse complement strand
TTCTGAAACAAATAATGCAATATATGTTAAGAAAAAAAGAAGAAGAAGAAGATAGCAGGAGGGGAAGACGAACCATGAGAGACGATGGACTCTGAGAAACAAACTGAGGGTTCTAGAGGGGAGGGGGGTGGGAGGATGGGTTAGCCTGGTGATGGGTATTAAAGAGGGCACGTTCTGCATGGAGCACTGTGTGTTATGCACAAACAATGAATCATGGAACACTACATCAAAAACTAATGATGTAATGTATGGTGATTAATGTAACAATAAAAAAAAAAGAACTTTTAGGATTTAGTCTCTGGACACCTTTTCTGTATATCATACCAGAGTTAGCTACAGTCATCGTGCATCCATCCCCAGCACCTACTGATCTTATAAACTGTAAGTTTATACCTTCTTCCAGTCCCCCTGCCCCTACCTCTGGTAACCACAAATCTGATGTCTTTTTCTGTAAGTTGTTTATTTCGAGATCACGCAGTATTTGTCTTTCTCTGTCTGACATATTTCACTTAACACACTTCCTTCAGGGCCCATCCATGTTGTCATAAATGGTAGGATTTCCTTGTTGATTTTATGGCTGAATAACATTCCATTGTATGCATATCCCACAACTTCTTTCTCCATTCATCCATCTATGAACATTTACGTTGTTTCCATGGATTATTGGCTATTGTAAATAACACTGCAATGAATAGGGGAGTGCAGATATCTTTTTAAGTTAGTGTTTTTGTTACCTCTGGGTACATTTCCACAAGTGGAATTGCTGGATCATATGGTTGTTCTAACTTTAATTTTTTGAGGATTCTCCCTACTGCTTTCCATAGTAGCTCTGCCAATTTAAAATCCCACCAATAGTGTAAAGGCTTCTCTTTTCTCCACATCTGTACCAGCATTTGTTATCTCTTATTTTTTTGATGATGTCCATTCTAACAGGTGTGAGGTGATATGTCATTGTGGTTTAATTTGTATTTCCCTAATGACTAGTGATGTTGGGCATCTTTTCGTGCACCTGTTGGTCTTTTGTAGATCTTCTTTGGAGAAATGTCTACAGAACAAAGCAGGTGTCACATTTCCTGATTTCAAGCTATACTATAAGGCTATAGTGATCAAAACAGCAAGATACTGGCATTAACACAGACGAATAGACCAAGGGAACAAAATCGAGAGCCCGGAAATGAACCCAAGCATATATAATCAACTAATATTCAACAAGGGAGCCAAGAATACTCAATGGAGAAAAAACAGTCTCTTCAATAAAGGTTGCTGAGATAGCTGGATATTCACATGTAAAAGAATGAAACTGGACCCACTTAAACCACTCACAAAAATTAACTTCAAATGGATTAAAGACTTAAATGTAAGATCTAAAACCATGAAACTCCTAGAAGAACATAGAAACAAAGCTCCTTGATATGGATCTTGGTAATAAGTTTTTGTTGTTTTTTTTTTTAATATGACACCTAAGGAGCAAACAACAAAATAAAAAATACACAAGTGGCACTATATAAAACTGAAAAGCCTCTGCACAGTGAAGGAAATAATCAACAAAGTAAAAAGACAACCTATGGAATGGGAAAAAGTATTTGCAAATCATATATCTGATATTATCCAAAACATAAAGAACTCAAACAATTAAATGGCAAGCAAATAAATAAATAACCCAATTAAAAATGGACAAAGGATATGAATCAAACTTTTTAAATTTTGTCATTCTATAAGACTGAAATAATGCATCGTTTTTGCTTGTTTTAGCTTTCATTCTTCAGTTAAAAGTGACATTCTTATTTTTTTTCTATGTTTATTGATTGTTCAGGCTTTCTCTTCTGTTAAATGTGCATTTTATTTGGGGGATTATTTGTATTTTTCACTAATTGATAGAATTAAAAAAAATTTTTCTGGACTCTATTTCTTCATCGGTTGCATAGGTTGAAATATATTTGACCAATCTGTAAAAAATATAAATTTGTCCCCATCGTATATCATTTTGCCTGTTACATATGGAAATACTTTAATTTAAATTGAATCCGATTTATAAAAAACATTTCCTTTCATGACCTGTGTTATTTTCTCTCATTTGAGGAATCCTGCTCGGTCCTAAGACATGATGGTATGTTCTTAGCATTTCTTAACATTTCCTTCAGCTGGAATTTAATTTTGTGCTTGGTATAGAGAACTAATTTCATTTTCTTGCTTATGAATAGCCAATATTTGTGTGCTGCTATGTGTTGCTAATTGAATAGCAGTATATCATTCCCGTACCAATTTATAATGCTATCCCTCTGTCTTCTCTCACCTTCCCATGCGTGGTTGACCAGTTTCTGGAGTAGATCTGAGAGTAGATCTCTTCTCTATCCCACTGTTTTTTCTATTCCTAGATGACTATCAAACTTTATGAATATGGTTTATAAGAAATCTTTTTTTTTT
>NW_027829245.1:0-271 GCF_054177405.1 Leptonychotes weddellii | reverse complement strand
TTCTTAAGAAAAGGGTGGGCTTGGGCGCCTGGGTGGCTCAGTTGGTTAAGCGACTGCCTTCGGCTCAGGTCGTGATCCTGGAGTCCCTGGATCGAGTCCCGCATCGGGCTCCCTGCTCGGCAGGGAGTCTGCTTCTCCCTCTGACCCTCCTCCCTCTCATGCTCTCTGTCTCTCATTCTCTCTCTCTCAAATAAATAAAATCTTTAAAAAAAAAAAAAAAAGGGTGGGCTTGAATATATAATTTGCTAAAAATGGATGAGCAATATTGGGG
>NW_027829244.1:0-271 GCF_054177405.1 Leptonychotes weddellii | reverse complement strand
TAGTGGGCCAATATGGGCTCGCCTTGTGCTTGAGTTGAGTCAGACCAGGCATTTGCCAGAGATGCAGTAGCAGTGAACTGCAGGAGGATGTGGGGACAGGGCTTACAGTGCCAGCAAGATCTGCAGTGGTCAGAGGGGAACAGCAGCTGCTGGACCACAGGCCAGTTGGAAGGGGTGGGTCCACAGATGCACATAGGGTTGGGATGTCTGGTGTTAGCAGGATCTGTGGGGATCTGCTGAAGGGGGCATGCCTCCAGGAGAACACGTGGGC
>NW_027829243.1:0-271 GCF_054177405.1 Leptonychotes weddellii | reverse complement strand
TGGGTATTGAGGAGCGCACATTCTGCATGGAGCACTGGGTGTTATGCACAAACAATGAATCATGGAACACTTCATCTAAAACTAATGATGTAATGTATGGGGATTAACATAAGAATAAAAAAAAAAAGAATATTGTCTCTGGAAATTTTATTCCAAGTAACCAGTATCCAATCATGTAACAGTAGTATAGTACTATTTTTTTTTAAGTATTTTGCTCTGTGAATACTTATTCAAGATGTTCACAACTTTTCTCTGATTTTTAATATGACCT
>NW_027829242.1:0-271 GCF_054177405.1 Leptonychotes weddellii | reverse complement strand
CGGCCGGCCCGCTAGAGCCAAAGTCGGCCGGTGGGCTGCGGCCGGGTGATGCGGCTGGCGTCGCGGTGGCCAGGGCCACTGTCGGACCCCCGGGGCTTTTCGCGACTGTAGCGGCTCTCAGGCGGCCTTCCCTTTTCGGTGGCGGGGTCTCTTTGGGTCCTGCAGCTAACGGGAACAGGGTAGGACAGAAGGACCCTCCTTCCATCCCTCACTCCGCCGCTGCAGCCATGTGGACAGCGGGGGCCGGTGCGACGGCCGAGGTCCAGGAACC
>NW_027829241.1:0-271 GCF_054177405.1 Leptonychotes weddellii | reverse complement strand
GCCTCAACCAATCAGTTGATGACCTGACAGGAACAAAAAGATTGAGTAAGAAGGAACTCCTTCTGCCTGACCGCTGAGACATTAGCCTTCTCCTGCCTTTGGACTGAAACTGAAAAACTGGCTCTTTTTTGGGTCTTGAGCCTATGGCTTTAGGATTGGGATTTATATCATCAGTTCTCCTCTTCTCAAGCCTTTGGATTCAGGGCTAGAACTTACACTGTTGGCTCTCCTGGGTCTCCAGCTTGCAGACTGCAGATTTGGGGACCTCTCA
>NW_027829240.1:0-271 GCF_054177405.1 Leptonychotes weddellii | reverse complement strand
GGAAGGCTCTGGGAGGGGATGTCGTGCGTGTGCAGATCTACAGACGCAGTAACTGGACACGCCGCTTGCCCGCGTGTTCGCACGTGTTCTGTTCCACCCCTCTCTGCCGTCACAAAGGGGGTGCGCTCTTCACACTGTTCTACCCACGGCTTTTTAACGTAATACGCCTTGTGCTTTTCTCCATTCCCTAGATCTCTCCGCGTGTCCGTGCGCGCGCCCCCGCACACGCACGCGCGTTCTCGGACCTGTCCGTCCTGATGGACATGTGGCT
>NW_027829239.1:0-271 GCF_054177405.1 Leptonychotes weddellii | reverse complement strand
GGTGGGTATTGAGGAGGGCACATTCTGCATGGAGCACTGGGTGTTATGCACAAACAATGAATCATGGAACACTACATCTAAAACTAATGATGCAATGTACAGGGATAATATAAGAATAAAAAATTAAAAAAAAAATCACATCTGAAGTCCTAGTCAATGCAGTAAAACAAGAAAAAGAAATAAAATGGTATAGATTGAAATGAAAGAAATGAAACTATATTTACAGACATGATTGCCTGTATAAAAAAATGCTATGGAGGGGCGCCTGGGT
>NW_027829238.1:0-271 GCF_054177405.1 Leptonychotes weddellii | reverse complement strand
TGGGGAGGATGAAGAATTACCCCATCCCCACCCCACTGAGAACCACTGCTTGATCTGTACATCTCATCTCCTAAACTACTTCAATCAAGTTGGTTCCTCTGCCATCTGGTATATATATTCTTCCCAGTATTAATTTTTCACCCAAGTTTATAATCCATTATTCTGAAGCATAGTCTTCCTCCTGAGTTGACAACCTTCAGCTCTGATTCATTTCCCAAATGATACCAACCCCAAAGCATTAAGACAGATTCTCACATCCTCTGGTCATCCT
>NW_027829237.1:0-271 GCF_054177405.1 Leptonychotes weddellii | reverse complement strand
AAGATTTCGGGTTTTTTGTTTTTTTGTTTTGTTTTGTTGTTGTTTTTTTTTTTATGGCTGCATAATATTCCAGTGTGTGTGTGTGTGTGTGTGTGTGTGTATATACCACATCTTCTTTATCCATTCATCCGTTGATGGACATCTAGGCTCTTTCCATAGTTTGGCTATTGTGGATGTTGCTGCTATAAACACTGGGGTGTGCATGTACCCCTTCGGATCACTACGTTTGTATCTTTGGGATAAATACCCAGTAGCCCTTTGCAGAATTCTT
>NW_027829236.1:0-271 GCF_054177405.1 Leptonychotes weddellii | reverse complement strand
TTATTCTATTCTATTCTTTGTGTCTCCTCCTGGGTCAATAAAACATTCTTAATGGTTTCATAATTAAGTGCTAATATCTGGTAGGATGAGAATTATCTTTCCTCCTACCTCTGTTCTTCAAGATTGCTTTGGCTATTTTTGGACCATTGTTCTGTTTTAAAAATTTTTGAACATGCTTGTCAAGTTCTATGAAAAACCTCGTTGGAATTTTGATTTATTTGTTCAACAACAATTATGTAGCACTTACTCTATGCCAGGCACTGTTCTAAAT
>NW_027829235.1:0-2424 GCF_054177405.1 Leptonychotes weddellii | reverse complement strand
ATTGTTTGTGCATAACACCCAGTGCTCCATGCAGAATGTGCCCTCCTCAATACCCACCACCAGGCTAACCCATCCTCCCACCCCCCTCCCCTCTAGAACCCTGTTTGTTTTTCAGAGTCCATCGTCTCTCATGGTTCGTCTACCCCTCCGATCAAATCCTGATTTCTATTGTTCTTTAATATCGTCTGTTATTTTCTTAATCTATTCTAGTTCATCTTGAAATCTTGGGTTATAGTTTCTATCCATTTTGCAGGGATGTCTTTCTGGTAAACTGTTTTTGTCTCTAAGGACCTGATCCTGTTCTTATTCTTTTTTACTGATAAGAATTTGATACTGTATTTAAGTGCAGCCCTTTTCTGTGGCTCTTGTGTGACCTTAGTTTCCTTAACTTTTGGGTAGGGGGATGGCTCCTTTAGCTCCTTGACTCTGGAGCCCACGGTTCTGGAGTGTCCACAAATGCACCCTCCTTTCTGAGGCCCCTGGCACTGCTCTCCCCACCCACCCTCCATGGGCCTCTCTCCCCAGTTGTACCTGTTCTGCCCCCTCGATTCCGAGCAGTGTCCCCGCATCAGGGAGCCTGGTGCTGAGAGGCAGTTTCAATCCGTTCGTTTTGAGAGTTTGCAGGCCCAGCCTGCCTGGCTCCTTGAGCCCATGCTGCTGACCCCCTGCCTTCACCCCAGAATGGGGACTTGCACAATCCCCTCCCAGGGTGCCCAGGGTGCTCAGTGTTGCCATGAGGGGCTCTTGATCTGGCTCCACCAGAGGATCAATTGCTTCTCTCCTCTGCCTCCTGCATCAGGGATGCTCCACACACGTCTTGCTGCTATCGTGAAGTCGGTAGGGTTTGTCCTTGCTGGCCTCATTTTGGGGGGAGCAGGGAAGGAAAAAGAGTGACTGAGGAGGCACCAGACACCAGGCTTCTCCTGCCTTTACCTGCCCTAATTCCTCTAAACACAGCCTGTCAACACAGTATTCACCAAGGAAGAACACATTTAATTTCACAGCTAGGGATGACAGCCTGACATCTCATTGGCCTGCTTACATGAATTACTCGGCAGAAAGGTGCACTGGAAGACTCAGTGTGCACAAGTGACTGGTTCTCAGGAGCCTACATTGTTTGGAGTAAGAGGTATTTAAAAAAAAAAAATAATCTATTTTTAATTGCTTTAAGTCATAAATATCTGTGGTTATGTTCACACGTATTTTTATTTATCGAATTTTTCTGTCCATTTATCCTACTCCTATTTTCAAGGGGTGGTTGGTAATCTCCCCTATAGTTAATGTGCATTTTACTTTAGAAATCTTGACTTCTGCCTTTCTTATTCCTTTTCTTTTCTTTTCTTTTGTGTGTGTGTGTGTGTGTGTGTGTGTGTGTTATTCCTTATTCTAATTTCCTGAGTTGCGCACAGAAGTCCTTATTTTTCTTTCCAATGGTAGCTATGTAAGGCTATATACAGGGTGTCCCAGAGCAGAAGTGGAAATGCTCCAAGCTCACAGAAATCATCAGTTAAAAGTTTAATTATTTAAATATTGCATGCTTATTCAGCTTTGTGTATTTTTTAAAGATTTTATTTAATTTTGAGAGAGAGAGCGGAGGGGGGCAAAGGGAGAGAGAGAATTTTAAGCAGACTCCCTGCTGAGCATGAAGCCCTATGTGGAGCTCGATCCCATGACCCTGAGATCATGACCTGAGCTGACATCAAGAGTCGGAAGTTTAACTGACTGAGCCATCCAGGCGCCCCCTCAGCTTTGTAAATTTTGAATATTACGTTTTAGTGTTTATCCCACACATGCAACGGTGAGGGTGGCCTCCCCCAGACCAGTGGCCAAAGAGATGAGGCCCCCGCGTGGCTCACCTCACCTCCATCACTCGTGTGGTGGTGAGTCAGGAGTGCAGGCCAGCCTGTGCATTCCTGTTCTTGAACAATCTGCAAATGCAGCCCTTACAGTTGCTCCTGCTCAGGGTTTGCAATCTGAAGATGGACTAGAACCGTCAGCACTACATTGTGGTAACTTGAATGCATCAAAAAAGATAGTAGCATCTTAACAGGTTAAATAATTCTCCTTTATAGCATTGCCTTTTCCAAGCCTGTAGTATTCATACTTTTTTTTTTTGAATGTCAATTTTTTTTATTATTATATTATGTTAACCACCATACATTACATCATTAGTTTTTGATGTAGTGTTCCATGACTGTTTGCGTATAACACCCAGTGCTCCATGCAGAACGTGCCCTCTTTAATACCCATCACCAGGCTAACCCATCCCCCCGACCCCTCTCCCCTCTAGAACCCTCAGTTTGTTTTTCAGAGTCCATCGTCTCTCATGGTTCGTCTACCCCTCCGATTTCCCCCGCTTCATTCTTCCCCTCCTGCTACCTTCTTCTTCTTTTTTTTTTTTCTTAACATATATTGCATTATTTG
>NW_027829234.1:0-271 GCF_054177405.1 Leptonychotes weddellii | reverse complement strand
AGCTAAGACACTTCCCAACTCATTCTGTGAGGCCAGCCTTATCCTGATACCAAAACCAGACAAAAATATTGCAAAAAAATAAAGCCACAGGCCAATATCTCTTATGTACATAGATGTGCAAGTTCTGAATGTAAATTGTGTCAAGTCAAATCCAACAATATGTAAGAAGGATCATACACCATGGCCATGCAGAGATCACCTACCAGGAGTGCAAGGCTGACTTAACATTTGCAAGGCAGTTAATTTAATTTACTATGTTAACAAACTAAAA
>NW_027829233.1:0-271 GCF_054177405.1 Leptonychotes weddellii | reverse complement strand
TGATCAAAACTATGCTGCTTAGTTTAGTTTGGTTAACATTGGGCAAAGTTAAGTGTTCTCTCTCTCTCTCTCTTTTTTTTTTTTTTTTTGTTAAAGTACAGATTTCCATATTGGGTAACTGTTGAGTGGAATTCATTGTACCTTCTCTTGAGGATATTTTTGCTCCTAGCTTACTGACTTCCTGTTCTAATTCGGACAAGTATCTTTCCAAACCAGCTGTGTAGGCATCTTTTGGTATTTTTTTTTTTTTTTACCATGTTCTTATATCCTA
>NW_027829232.1:0-271 GCF_054177405.1 Leptonychotes weddellii | reverse complement strand
TTGAAATGAGATTTCATCAACGTTCAGTACAAAAGATAAGCTTTAGGCTAGGAAGACTTGAGTAGAGTTATAAAAAAAAAAAAAAAGAGCAGTCTTGTTCTTTATATTTTACATTAGAAATTACATTTATAAGGTGTGGAGGACGACACTTTCAGTTGTTTAAACAACAGACATTCCCTTCCCTGCCCTGTCCTTTGCACATCCTACTTTCCACATTATAGAGGTGAAAAATGCCACATAGTCTTTAAAGCAGAGCATGGGCATATGACTC
>NW_027829231.1:0-271 GCF_054177405.1 Leptonychotes weddellii | reverse complement strand
TGCAACAGCATTCACATTAGGGAGTCTCAGAAGGAGGGGAAAGAGAGAAAGGGGCAGAAAATGTAATTGAAGAAATAATAGCAGAAACATCCCTAACCTAGGGAAAGAAACAGATATCCAGGTCCAGGGAGCCTGGAGAGCTGACAGTAAGATGAATCCAAAAAATTCACAGCAAGGCACATTATAATTAAAGTGTCAAACGTTAATGAGAGAATCATAAAAGCAGCAGGAGAAAAACAGCTTGTTACATACAAGGAAACTACTAAGACTC
>NW_027829230.1:0-271 GCF_054177405.1 Leptonychotes weddellii | reverse complement strand
CAGCATCAATTATCAGGGATTTCCAAACTGGCTTCCTTTCTACTGGCGTCGGCATCCAGAGCGGCGCCGCCAGCCGCCAGCCGCGGTGACAGCCGTGTTTTGGTGTTGCTGTTGGGCCTCGCAAGTCTCGGGGGTGGGAAGGGGGGCCCGGCGTGTTTGGAGCGCGAGGGATAAAAGCTCGTTGAAACACCTGTGCTCCCGTGTTCAGACGCTCCCCGATCTCGCATGTTTTATTTGGTGGCTGTTATTTTGCAGCACGTTGTGAACGGAA
>NW_027829229.1:0-271 GCF_054177405.1 Leptonychotes weddellii | reverse complement strand
CTAAAACTAATGATGTAATGTATGGGGATTAACATAAGAATAAAAAAAATATATCAAAATATATATAAAAAAAAAAGAAAAGAGCCAGTTCTGTTGCAGTAATGTTTCATTGGTGAATTTTTAGGCAGCTTGAGTTAGATTGGTAGTTGGAAGAGAGATACTGAGTAGTGGCATTCCCAGCAGGCCAGAATTTTCCTAGTTACCTGATTTTCTCTTCAGGCAGTGAGGTATACTTCCTAAGAACACGTATTATGTGGAAAGTATTGATTGT
>NW_027829228.1:0-271 GCF_054177405.1 Leptonychotes weddellii | reverse complement strand
GGAAAATGCTTGACTAGGAGTCAGGATTTGGGTCATTATTCTAGTTCTACTAAGAAATCATTGAAATGACCTTTCTTTTTTTTTTTTTTTTTTTAAAGATTTTATTTATTTATTTGACAGAGAAAGACACAGCGAGAGAGGGAACACAAGCAGGGGGAGTGGGAGAGGGAGAAGCAGACTCCCCGCCGAGCAGGGAGCCCGATGCGGGACTCGATCCAGGGACTCCAGGATCATGACCTGAGCCGAAGGCAGTCGCTTAACCAACTGAGCC
>NW_027829227.1:0-271 GCF_054177405.1 Leptonychotes weddellii | reverse complement strand
TACGCAAACAATGAATCATGGAACACTACATCAAAAACTAATGACATAATGTATGGTGACTAACATAGCATAATAAAAAAATAGTTTCGTAAGATTGGTATTATCTTCTTTTTTTTTAAAGATTTTATTTATTTGTCAGAGAGAGAGAGAGAGAGAGCACAACAGGGGGAGTAGCAGAGGCAGGGGGAGAAGCAGGCTCCCTGCCGAGCAAGGTGCCCAATGTGGGACTCGATCCCAGCTCCCTGGGATCATGACCTGAGCCAAAGGCAGA
>NW_027829226.1:0-271 GCF_054177405.1 Leptonychotes weddellii | reverse complement strand
TTCTGACTGAGAAATATACTTGTGGGAACAGAGGAGGAATCATATGATAAGAACAAATTGTGTAAGTTCAATGAGTATAGTTTGAAAAATACATATTCTTAGATATGAGTGAAACTATGAATAGGTAAATAATTTTTATTTGTAAAAAAGTTGAGGGTACTGACAAAAGGAAATCCTTGTGAAGGGGTTTATGTAAGGCTTTCATCAAAAACTTGGAAGCAGGGGTGCCTGGGTGGCTCAGTCTGTTGAGTGGCTGCCTTCGGCTCAGGTC
>NW_027829225.1:0-2425 GCF_054177405.1 Leptonychotes weddellii | reverse complement strand
GCCGCCACAGTTCTCCTGCCTTTCATCTCTGTGGAAGCTCCCCCGAGGTGAATCCAGCTGTGTCCATGCAGGGGAGAAAGCCAGGGCCACGTCTTCCGTTTTCAGCAAGCCCTGAAACAGTACATGATCCCACCTAGCTCCTCTTCCCCAAAGTCACGCCCACAGCTGGGCACAGGAGAGTGAACGTCCCCACTAAAGGCTCTGCAGACGACGCCAGTGGGGCACCTTAATACCTATTTCACCCGGTCAACAAAACAACCATGGAAGTAAACAATCAGTGAACACACGAGGGTAAGTGTCTTCACGTCAGTATCTAGACAAAATAAAGGCCAACCCAGTGAAAGGACTGGAACCAAACCGAAACCTCTCAGAAGATTCGTGGGGGCTCATTGACATGAATGATTTTCAGCAAAGTAGTGATGGGGGCTCATTGACATGAATGATTATTAAAATACAATGAAATGTAGGTCTGAGGTGAGAACAGTCAGGGAAGAAAGTGGGACTACAGAATCTCAAGGACATGAAGAACTGGATAAGAAAAGTAAAATCCAGTGTAAGTAAAGACTGTTCAGATTGTACTGTTAGTTGAGATAAATGGACATGGCTCATCTGTCCTCTCAATTTTTAAGTTCCCTTGAGAGCCAGAGACCGTGTGTTTATACTCTAGTAACAGCCTTAAAAAAACAAAACTTGGGGCGCCTGAGTGGCTCACCTCTAACTTTAGCTCAGGTCATGATCTCCGCATCGTGCTCCTTGTGCAGTGGGGAGTCTGCTTCTCCCTCTCCCTCTGCCTCTCCCCCCTTCTCATGCACTCTCTCTAATAAATAAAATCTTAAAAAAAACCCACTTCAAAACAAAAGCACCATCACAAAAGCTTCCGCTTGCATTTGCTGAATTGTACTTATTGAAGAAAATCCCATTGAAGTAGGGGCTGACCAGAGAGACGGAGTAGGGAGGATGTGGTAAGTACAGCACCCAAGTTAGTCATAAAATAGGAAAAGGCTCTTAACTAGGCACCAAGAAGCTAGACCATGACAAACGACACTGGCATACGTGAGAAAATTCAAATCCCATCTGGGACTTGGGTGGGTGTAGGATGTAGGGTGGGAGGGAGGGCCCGGCACAGGATGCACAACAGGGGGGCTCCAGCTCACCTGGGGCTCTGAAGGCAGCCTGGCAGCCACCACTGGGTCTCCTCTGCAGCGCCCTCCCAGGGCAAGCCCAGGAACTTGGAGAACTAAGAAGGAAAGACGCTCTGGATGAGATGGACCCTGGCACCCAGCCTCCCTGGCCTGTGGATTCCAAGTTCAAAAACTGGGCTAGTAAATTCCTGCCAGGAAGTTCATACGGAATGTGCTCCTTTCCCCAGTGCCTGGTCCCTACCAGCTCCAACGCTAGGCCTAGAGAGGCGTGGTGTGCTGTCAATATACAAAACCTATACAAAAAGGGCAGGATCCTTGGAAGGAATGATGAATTTAAGCAACATAAAACAAGCTTTTCATCTGAAGATCCTCTGAATTTTGCTTGGGAGGGGAGAAAAATAAGATTTTGGTTAAAATGCCTTTAGTGGTTGTTAAGGGCCTTCTTTGGTTTTGAAAAACCAGAGTCAAAGAAGGCTAGAACCAGAAATGCACAGGCATGTGGTTGTACAGAACTTGCTTAGAGTCAAGAGAGAAAAGCAAGAACTTCAGGTTTCCCTGTAGGAGGCAGACTTTAAAAGGGGCACAGAACAGTTGGTTTAGGCTAGAACCTGTGTTGAGAAATAAAGACTGTGGGGGGGCTGCCATATCTCGGGGCTGTGTCCTGGGAACCCACACACACGTTCAGGACATACGGTCACGTCCTGTGGAGTGATTCATGCTATTTTAACAACAGACCCAGGGTTGAGAAGATTTATACTCTCATTTGCAATAGTCCTATAATCTGTGGGATATTCTGACTGGCTTTACAGATTCTGGTCATTTTCTTCTTGGCACTTACCACTGTCTGAAACTATATTGTTGTGTTTATCTACTGTCGTCCCCACTAGAACATAAGCTCTGTGGCAGCCAGGACTGTCTCACCAACAACACTGGGCTACCACGTAGGAGGCCTCCACAATTATGTGTGCAATGAATGGAGAACCAGTTCTGTCCAAACCAAGTTTTACTTATTTAGCTTTTTATTATGTCTGGGCTTGATTAGGAAAGCTTTCCACCACTGTTTAAGAGTCAGTCAGTGATGGCCAAACAAAGTAGCGGTCAATGGACCTATTAGGTGATCCTTAATGAAGCTGGATGAAGTCTGTAGAATTCAAACTGCCCAGAAGATAACACTCACCCCTGTCTGCTGAGGCCTGGGAGCCCAGAGATTCGTGCTTGAGCAGAGCCTTCATTGGCTGGAACTGGGTACTCCATGGCCTCTGAGCTGGTGTCAACACCGCCAT
>NW_027829224.1:0-271 GCF_054177405.1 Leptonychotes weddellii | reverse complement strand
TATTTTTGAAGATGTACTGATAAAATCATATGCATCGTTTCTTAAACATCCAAAATAATTCGATTTGAGTACTAAACATAAATAGGAGTATTATCATCTATTATAAATAAGAAGCCACTTCTGTTTCTGCATCCCTTCAGATGTAAAATAGCAGCTGCAGAAACCATTTTGATCTTTAGAAACTTGGAAATTTTACTGGCCACCTTATGCCATCATACCATCATTGTTTTCAGGGGCAGGTTTTCTCAAAGTCCTTCCCGAATCTGCACTG
>NW_027829223.1:0-271 GCF_054177405.1 Leptonychotes weddellii | reverse complement strand
TCCCTCTGACCCTCCCCCCTCTCATGTGCTTTCTCTCATTCTCTCTCTGTCAAATAAATAAATAAAATCTTAAAAAAAAAAAAAATTAGTTCCACCTTTTACCTCAGCATATCAGATACAGAAAAGAGCGACTTTGGTGGAAAATGAGAAATAGTAAAGAAAACGAAGGGGTCAGTGTTCGCCTTTGTGCACCCCTTTTGGTGCCGGGGTTCTGGGAGCAGTGTGGGGTGGCTCTCGGGCAGCCCCAAAGACGGATCTTGGTTCCGCTCTC
>NW_027829222.1:0-271 GCF_054177405.1 Leptonychotes weddellii | reverse complement strand
CTAAGAGGGATTCTCAATCACTGGACACAGCATGTTTAAATTATGACAGTAGATAAATGCGCATGTTAACCCTAAAAATAAAAGTCAGTGATTTTACCAGCAAAAATGGATTTATTTGGGAATAACAGAGAGTTGTAATTCAGGGTATGCAAACTATGGCAAAACCACAGGTAAGTCCAACAAAAGAGAGGAATGTTATATTATGGAGAAGATGGAAGAATTTGGGAGGGGTTGTTTTGAACAAAAATTCATTGGGAAAAAGCATTGAGTC
>NW_027829221.1:0-271 GCF_054177405.1 Leptonychotes weddellii | reverse complement strand
AGGTGATTCATATGCATATTCAAATTTGAGAAATACTGCTTAGGCATTAATTCTCAAACTTTGATGTATATCAGAATCCCTTGGAGAGCTGATAAGGAATGCCAGGGATGCCTGGCTGGCTCAGTCGGTAGAGCATGCGACTCTTGATCTTGGGGTCCTGAGTTTGAGCCCTATGTTGGGTATAGAGATTACTTTTAAAAAATGTAGATGCCCAGGCCTGTTGAGGTGGGATAAGGCAGACGCTCAAAGACTGAGCCACCTAGGCGTCCCT
>NW_027829220.1:0-271 GCF_054177405.1 Leptonychotes weddellii | reverse complement strand
TATATATCAGAAACCGCAAATACAAAAACAGTTGCATCCATATAGTTAAAATCCTGTCTGCAGCTCCCTCCTCTGTTCACTTTCTTTAAATGCAGTTTCCTTTCTGCCTTTTAGAATAATTCATCTTGGCAGAATTGGTTTATTCCAAAATTTTCAGGAGATTTTCTTTGGACAACTTCATTTTGGTTACCTAACATTTGTTTTCTTTTTGCTAACTTAAGCAGCTACAATGTCAGAGCAAAGAGCACACAAAATCTATTACAAAGATTAT
>NW_027829219.1:0-271 GCF_054177405.1 Leptonychotes weddellii | reverse complement strand
CTAAGAGGGATTCTCAATCACTGGACACAGCATGTTTAAATTATGACAGTAGATAAATGCGCATGTTAACCCTAAAAATAAAAGTCAGTGATTTTACCAGCAAAAATGGATTTATTTGGGAATAACAGAGAGTTGTAATTCAGGGTATGCAAACTATGGCAAAACCACAGGTAAGTCCAACAAAAGAGAGGAATGTTATTTTATGGAGAAGATGGAAGAATTTGGGAGGGGTTGTTTTGAACAAAAATTCATTGGGAAAAAGCATTGAGTC
>NW_027829218.1:0-271 GCF_054177405.1 Leptonychotes weddellii | reverse complement strand
ATGGGGCGCCTGGGTGGCTCAGTCATTAAGCATCTGCCTTCGGCTCAGGTCATGATCCCAGGGTCCTGGGATTGAGTCCCGCATCAGGCTCCCTGCTCGGCAGGAAGCCTGCTTCTCCCTCTCCCACTGCTTGTGTTCCTGCTCTAGCTATCTCTCTCTCTGTCAAATAAATAAATAAAATCTTAAAAAAAAAAAAAAAGAATTTCAACAGTATGAGTATATTATCTATCCACTATAAAGTTTTAAAGTTAAAAAAGTCAAACAACATCAA
>NW_027829217.1:0-271 GCF_054177405.1 Leptonychotes weddellii | reverse complement strand
GCCTGGGTGGCTCAGTTGGTTAAGCGACTGCCTTCGGCTCAGGTCATGATCCTGGAGTCCCTGGATCGAGTCCCACATCGGGCTCCCTGCTCAGCAAGGAGCCTGCTTCTCCCTCTAACCCTCCCCCCTCTCATGTACTCTCTCTCTCTCATTCTCGCTCTCTCAAATAAATAAATAAATCTTTAAAAAAAAAAAAAAGTAAGTTCATGGAATCTGGAAACCTAGACCACTACACACTCATACAGCTTTCTTGCATTCTGTTCTCCTTACT
>NW_027829216.1:0-271 GCF_054177405.1 Leptonychotes weddellii | reverse complement strand
CTAATATAATACTGTATGTTAACTATACTGGAATTAAAATTTAAAAAAAATAACCAAATTGAAAGCAAAACTTTTTTTTTTTTCAGTCCACAGCCTAAAAAAAAGGGGGCTAAAAAAAGAAGAAAAAAATAAACATATTAGGATGGGAGTCCTGGGTGGTGCAGTAGGTTAAGCATCTGACTCTTGGTTTCCACCCAGGCAGTGATCTCAGGGTGGTGAGTTCGAAACCTGCATGGAGCCCAGCTTGGGGATCCATGCTCAGTGTGGAGTC
>NW_027829215.1:0-271 GCF_054177405.1 Leptonychotes weddellii | reverse complement strand
GCACTTTTTCCACCAGACCGAGCCTCCTGAAAGCACTGGCAAGGACAGGCATGCAGTAAATACTTACCAAGTGAGAAGTGTCTACTGAGTCGCTTTTACTCTTTGTTTTCTGTTCTTTTTTTTTTTTTTTTGAGCTTCAGTTGTTTATAAACGTTATTCACTTGTATAATAACACAGGCACATTTTCATGTTAAAAACAGGTCAAGCCAAAGTCTCCTTGATCACCGCCATGGTGCCCAAACCACGGTGAGAACTGACGAATTATCTGCTG
>NW_027829214.1:0-2425 GCF_054177405.1 Leptonychotes weddellii | reverse complement strand
AGGAGGGCACATTCTGCATGGAGCACTGGGTGTTGTGCACGAACAATGAATCATGGAACACTTCATCTAAAAGTAATGATGTAATGTATGGGGATTAACATAAGAATAAAAAAAAATAGAAGAGAAAACTTAGTGCCTGCCTCGAGTATCATTTTTGCTGTATTTTGAGCATGCTTTCTCATGATTCCGTGAGTGGGCTGTGTTTCCTTTGCTGGCTTCTTCCAGGCTCTCCTGTGCAGCTGTGTTCAGCTGGAGATTGGCTAGGCTGGAAGGTCGAGGATGGCCTCATTCACACGGCTGGCAGTTGGTGCTGACTCCCCCACGTGGCTCTCACCAACTGGGAGGTGTCACCTGCTGCCTCACATAGTGGTTTCTGGGCAGTGTTCCAAGAGGACAAGGGTGGAAGCCGAAAGTTCTCTTGAGTCCTCGACTCTGAAACATACCACATTGTCACTTCTGCCACATTCTGTTCATCAAAGCCAGCCTGGATTCAAGGGATGGGAAAATAGACCTCACCTCTTGATGGGGGGTGCTGCAGAATATTACAGCCATGTTGTAAAATCTACCATTAACAGCAAAGCATGCATTTAAATTCATGGAATAAGGGCAGGCCCAGTCTATGGATTGTCTCACATGCCATCTAAATGTTGATTTATCTTCCTTGTGGTCTGTGGCTGACTTATTTAGAATGATCACAGCTGCCATTCATGACATTCTCACATTTGCATACATCCTGTTTTTGGCCTGTGATAGCTAGAATATAATGTTGAACACATCCAAGTGTCCAGGTTTTTTTTTTTTTTTTACTTTTTAATGATTATGCTCAAGTGGAAATAATAGATGGAAACCAATAGTGTGTATCCAAGGGAAGGACCTCTGAATTATACCTTCAGGAGGGGTTGATGATTTGAAAGATAAAAGAAATAAAACTTGATCAAGGAAGAAATCTGGATGTTCACCAGTGGATGAAGGGATGAAGAACTGTAGTATATACATTCAGTGGACTATTATTCAACCTTAAAAAAGAAGGAAACTCTGACACCTGCTACAGCATGGATGAGCCTCCAGGATATTTTGCTAAGTGAAATAAGACCATCACAAGAAGACAATGATTGCATGATTCTGCTTCATATAAGTTATCTAAGGTAGTTAAACTATTTCTAGAAATAAAACACAAGAATGATTGTTTCCGGGGGCCTGGGGGCGTGGAATTCGAAGTTGTTCAATGGGTATATAGTTTCCATTTTACAATACAAAAAGTTTTGGACATTTGTACAACAATGAGAATACAATTGACCTTACTGAATCGCACACTTAAAAATGGCTTACCTGGTAAATCGTGTGTTTGTGTGCATGTATGTGTGTGTGTTACCACAATTAAAAAAAATTGATCAAGTTTAAGAAAATAGCTGTTATCACAAACTGCAGTCTAAACCCATGGCCTCCTTCTGTGCCTGTAGCCTGGGGAGCCTTGCTTCTCTGTGTGAATGGGACCAGGAGACCCTTTGAAAGAGGAAGTGGAATCATATCCTGAGATGAGAGGGTTTCTGTGTTAAGGACGCCCACAACCACTGCTCCTCTGGCAGGGACCCAACAAGCGGCAGATCCAGGGAGACTCCCCTTCCTCTCCCGGGAGGAGGGGCACGGAAGCACACTGCAGGGATCTGCTGGGTTTGAAGACTCCACACGGGGTGGGGTGCCAGAGATAGAAACGCTGGGTCACAGGCTGGGTGAGCACAGAGTGCAGCCGGAGACCGGGGAGATGGAGTGATTGACTGCTTTTCTCTGGGGGCTCACTGAGGAGCGGGCCCCGAGTTCTCGGCTCCTCCGGGGTGGAGATTGGGAGGCCGCCATTTTCACTCTCGTCCTCCAAAGCTGTATGGAAATCTTGCAGGGAACAAATGTGCCGGAAAGCAAACCTGAGCAGATTACTTAGCCCGGCCCCCGGCAAGGGCGGGGCAATTCTGTCTCCTGCAAAGACATTTGGGAACCATGGCAACAGGCCCCTCCCCCAGAAGATCAGCAAGAACAGCCAGCCAAGACCAAGTTTACCGATCAATGAGAACAGCAGAACTCCAGTGCTAGGGGAATAGAGCACACAAAATTCATGGCTTTTTTTACCATGATTCTTTAGTCTTTCAAAGTTATTTTTTTTTAACTTTCTTTTTCTTCCTTTCTTTCTTTTTTTTTGAATTTTTCTTTTTCCCTTTTTCAACCAACATCTTATCAATCCCTTTTTTAGAGTCATATTCTATCCCTTCATAGTAGTTAACCTTATTTTTGGTATATATGTATATAAGTATTCTCTCTTTAAAATTTTGGGATATAGTTTCTTCTAACAGACCAAAATATACCCTAAATCTCTAGTGTATGGCTTTGTTCTAGTCTCCTGCCTGATCACATTCTCTCCCTTCTTTTTTTTAAA
>NW_027829213.1:0-13461 GCF_054177405.1 Leptonychotes weddellii | reverse complement strand
TGTTCATAGCAGCAATGTCCGCAATCTCCAAACTGTGGAAAGAGCCAAGATGCCCTTCAATAGATAAATGGATAAAGAAGATGTGGTCCATATCTACAATGGAATATTACTCAGCCATCAGAAAGGATGAATACCCAACTTTTACATCAACATGGATGGGACTGGAGGAGATTATGCTAAGTTAAGTAAGTCAAGCAGAGAATGTCAATTATATGGTTTTACTTATTTGTGGAACATAAGGAATAGCATGGAGGACATTAGGAGAAGGAAGGGAAAATGAAGGGGGGGGAATCAGAGGGAGGGATGAACGAGAGACTATGGACTCTGAGAAACAAACAGGTTTTAGAGGGAAGTGGGGAGGGGGGATTGGTTAGCCCAGTGATGGGTATTAAGGAGGGCACGTACTGCATGGAGCACTGGGTGTTATACAAAAAGAATGGATCGTGGATCACCACATCAAAAACTAATGATGTATTGTATGGTGACTACCATAACGTAATAAAATTTAAAAATTAAAAAAAGAAGGGATGCTCCCAAGTTAGGGGCATAAGGACTTACAATTGTTAGATCTTCTTGATGGATAGACCCCTTCATTATAATATAATGCCCTTCTTCACCTCTTGTTACAGTTTTTGGTTTAAAATCTAGTTTGTCTGATATAAGTATGTCTACTCTGGCTTTCTTTTGACATCCATTAGCATGATAGATGGTTCTCCATCTCCTCACTTTCAATCTGTAGGTGTCATTAGATCTAAAATGGGTCTCTTGTAAGCAGCATATAAATGGGTCTTTTTTTTCTTGCCCATTCTGATATTTTATGTCTTTTGATTGAAGCATTTAGTCCATTTACATTCAGATTGATTATTGAAAGATGTGAATTTAGAGCCATTGTGTTACCTGTAGAGTTGGTGTTTCTGGTAATGTTCTCTGTTCCTTTCTAGTTTTTGTTGTTTTTGGTCTTCCCCCACTCCCCCCAGTCAGAGTCTCCTTTAATATTTCTTGCAGGGATCTTTTAATATTTCTTTTAGTGGTCACAAACTCCTTTGCTTTTTGTTTGTCCAGGAAAGTTTGTTTCTCTCCTTCTATTCTAAATGACAGCCTTGCTGGATAAAGTGTCCTTGACTATATATTTTTCCTATCCAGCACATTAAATGGGAAACTTGGCAGGACATATCTGCTTTGATCCTAATTTGTTTTCCCTTGTAGGTTAAGGATCCTTTCTTGTCTGTGTTTTTTTTTTTTTTTTTTTTTGTGAATTTGGCTATTATATGTCTCGGTGATGGCCGGCTTTTGTTGAATCTAATGGGAGTTTTCTGTGGTTCTTGAATTTTGATGTCTGTTTCATTCCCCAAATTTGGGAAATTTTCAGCTCAAATGAACTTTCTGCCCCCTTTTCTCTCTGTTTTTCTGGGACTCCTATGGTGCAAATATTATGCTAAGGAGTCACTGAGTTCCTTAAGTCTACCTTCATGATCCATTACCTTTCTTTCCCTCCTCTTTTCAGCTTCATTATTTGCTATAATTTTATCTTCGACATCACTGATTTGTTCTTCTGATTCATCCATCCTCATTGTCATGGCATCCAGTCAGATTTGCAGCTCAGTTATAGCATTTTTAATTTCAGCTTCACTAGTTTTTCATTCTTTATGAAATTCTGTATTTTTTACAGAGGCCTTAGGCTATCATAAGTACATAAAATAGGAAACAAGAAAAATAAATGGATTAAATTTAAATCATTTAAAAAAATTCCTCATGCATAATAAATCATTATTAAAAAGAGATGAAATGGTAAATATATGGAAGATACAGGGTTAAATTATTGAATTGACTTCTACTCATATCATTATTATTTAATTACATCTATTTACCTTAGGTTAATTTCCTTTTCTTTTTCTAGCATCTTATATGGATCAATGAGTTTAACACTTTGTTCTTTAAGCATTATTCACTCACTATTTCCTTAGGTAGATCTCAACATTTTTTTATTGTCTGTTTTCATTATCATTTACTTCAATATGCTTTTGACTTTACATTGTGATATCTTCTAGTACCCATGGATTATTTGGAAGTGTGTGGCTTAAATTTTAATATTTGGTGATTTTCTTAGCATCTAATTGTTGTTGATTTTTAATTTTATGCTCAGACATTTGAATGGTTTTTATCTTTTAAAATATACTGGAGTTTGTCTTTATGCTTCAGCCTAAGAACTAACATGATGAACATTTCATTTGTACTTAAATGTATTCTGCCATTTTGTGGTGTAACATTCTATTAATATCAATAAAGTCAAATTGAGTTATAGTATTAGCCAGCTGTTCTATATACTTACTGATTTTTTATTATTTCATTAATTACTAATAGAATGGCATTGACACACCCAACTATGATTTGTATTGGTATATTTTCCATTTAGTTCTGACAGATACAGATTTTACTTATTATGGAAATTTGTTACAGATAAATACACAGAATTTCTATGATTTCAATTAAATGAGTTTTATGATTATAAAATGTTTCTCCTTTTCTATGTCAATCTAAATTTTATTTGAATTTAAAATAGCCCCACTAACTTTCTTATGCCTAGTATTTGCATGGTACTTCTTTTTTTCCACCCCTTTATTTTTTAACATAACTATGTCTATATTTAAATATATATGTTTAAGAGACTGTATGTGCAGATTTTGCTTTGTAAGCCAGTATTATTATCTCTGTATTTTATTTTGAGGACTCAGTTTACATGTATTTACAGTTGACCATTGAACAACATAGGGGTTAAAGGTGCTGACTCCCCATGCAGTTGAAAATCCATATATAACTTTTGACTCTTCAGAAGTTTAACTACTAAAATTTAACTACTAATAGCCTCCTGTTGACCAGAAAACTTACCAATAATATAGAGGTAATTACACATATTTGTATGTTATATGTAATACATTCTATATTCTTACAGTAAACTAAGCTAGAGAAGTAAAAATGTTATTGAGAAAATGATAAGGAAAAGAAAATACATTTATAGTACTGTACTGTATTTCCCAATACCCTGAGTTTACATCATCTCTTTACAAGATGAATCGTCTGTCAATACCTACATCAATATTATCTTATATGATACAAAACACTGTAGACGTTATACATATCACTAACACTAGACAAGCTTTTGAATTTCTCCAAGATTCATATTTTAAAACCCTGCACCCCCACCTTTTATTGCCATATCCACAATCTCTTTCATAATTTCCCTGATTAGCTCTGTTGTAAATCTTGTGAATCATGCACAACATCTGGACACAGTTTTCTCCAGCAGGAATTTATTGTTTCAGGTTTTCATGGCTTTTTCTATAACAACAGTGGCATCTTCAATGGTATAATCCTTTCTAGACTTTCATAATGCTCTCTCAATTGGGGTTCTCTTCCGTAGCATTGATAATCCTTTCCATAGAATACCATGTGTACTGAGACTGAAAAGTCCTTATGATCCCCTGCTCTAGAGGCTGAAATAGACACATTGTGTTTGGAGGCAAACCATTGGTTTTAAACTCATGGGGTTCTGGGTGGCCAGGGACATTGTCCAATATAAAAAAAATTTTAAAGCCAGTCTCTTACTGGCAAGGTACTTCCTCACTTCAGGGACAAAAGCATTGATGGAACCAATCCACAAAAGTTCAAGCCTTCTTCTTGTGCAATTAAAAGAGTAGCAACTGATATTTATCTCTTGTCTTCAAGGCTTGGGGTAGTCCTGATTATTAACATGACTATATTTACACAAAACAGTAGAGTTAGCCTATCCCTTCCTGCCTTAAATCCTGGTGCTCACATCTCTACCTTAATAATAAATGTCTTTTGTGGCATTCCCCCCCCCCTCCCAGAATAGGGCACCTTCATCTGCATTAAAAAACTGTTCAGGCAGATATCCATTTTCCTCAATGTTTTTCTTAATGGCATCTAGGAACTCATCTGTTGCCTCTTGGTCAGCAGAGGTGCTACTCCTGTTATCCTGATATTTTTGAAGCTGAACTTTCAAAAAGTATCAAACTGTCTTTGTTGGCTTTAAACTCTCCAGCTTTAGAGCCTTCAACTTCCTTTTTTTTTTAAGTTATATATTTTTTTCTTGAATCAAATTACAGTCTGTAGGTATGCCTTACAGCAATCCTGCAATCCTTCACCCACATAAAAGATGCATTTTCAATATGAGATAAAAATGTATTTCACTCACCCATGTTGTTGCAAATGACAAGATTTCATTCCTTTTTATGGCTGAGTAATATTCCATTATATATATATCTTTCGTCTTCTTCATTTAAAAAAGTTTTTATTTAAATTCCAGTTAGTTAACATACTGGGTAATATTAGTTTCAAGTGTACAATATAGTGATTCATCACTTCCATACATCACCCTGTGCTCATCACAGCAGTATACTCCTTAATCCCCATTACCTATTTAACCCTTCCCTCCCACCAAGCCTCCCTTCTGGTAATCCTCAGTTTGTTCTCTTTGGTCAAGAGTTTGTTTCTTGGTTTGCCTCTCTTTTTTCTCCCCACTATATTCATTTATTTGGTTTATTAAGTTCCGCATATGAGTGAAATCATAAAATTCTCAATAAAATACTACCAAGTTCAATCCAACAGTACTTTAAAAGAACTGTTCCCCTTGATCAGGGGGATTTATTCCTAGGCTGCAGGCCTGGTTCAATATTCACAAATAAATCAACATGATATAGCACATCAATAAAAGAAAGAATAAGAACCATACGATCTTCTCCATAGATGAATATAAAGCATTTGACAAAAGACAACATCCTTTCCTGATAAAAACCCTCAACAAAGTAGAGATAGATGGAACATATATCAACATTATAAAGGCCATATATGAAAGACCCACAACAAAATATCCTCAATGGGGAAATCCTGAGATCTTTTCCTCTAAGGTCAGGAACAAGACAGGGATGTCCACTCTAACCATTGTTATTTACCATAGTATTAGAAATCTTATCCTCAGTAATCAGACAACAAAAAGAAATAAAAGGCATCCAAATTGGCAAGGAAGAAGTAAAACTTTCACTATTTGCAGATGACATGACCCGAAAGATTCCACCAGAATATTTGTTAGAACTTATAGATGAATCAGCAAAGTAGTAGGATATAAAACCCATGTACAGAAATCTGTTGCATTTCTATGAACCAATAACAAAGCAGCAGAAAAAGAAATCAAGGAATGGAACCCATTTACTATTGGATGAAAACCAATAAGGTACCTAAGAATAAATCTAACTAATGAAGTAAAAGATTTGTACTCTGAAAAGTATAAAATACTTATGAAAGTGAAGAGGACACAAAAAAATGGAAAATCATTCTATTTGCATGGATTGGAAGAACAAACATTGTTAAAATGTCCATACAACACAAAACAATCTACACATTTAATGCAATCCTTATCAAAATACCACCAGCATTTTTCATAGAGCTAGTTTAAAAAACAATTCTAAAATTTTCAAGGAACCACAAAAGACCCTGAATAGTCAAAGCAATCTTGAAAAAGAAAAGCAAAGCTTGAGGTATCATGATTCCAGACTTCAAGCTATATTACAAAGCTGTAATCATCAAGAGAGTATGCTACTGGCACAGACACATAGATCAATGGAACAGAATAGGGAACCCAGAATTGGAACCACAACTATATGGTCAACTAATCTTTGAGAAAGCAGGAAAGAATATCCAATGGGGGAAAAAAAGTCTCTTCAACAAATGGTGTTGGGAAAACTGGACAGCCACATGCAGAAGAATGAAACTGGACCACTTCCTTACATCATACACAAAAATAAATTCAAAATCAGGGTGTCTGGGTGGCTCAGTGGGGTTAATTGTCTGCCTTCAACTCAGGTCATGATCTCAGGGCCCTGGGATTGAGTCCATGTTGGGCTCCCTGCTCAGTGGGGAGTCTGCTTCTCCCTCTCCTCCTGTCCCTTCCCCTGTCCTCTCTCTTTCTCTCTCTCTCTCTCTCAAATAAATAAATAAAATCTAAATAAATCTAAATAAAATAAAATATAAAATAAAATACAGACGGATGAAAAATAAAAACAAAACTGGAGGCATCCAATTCTGGATTTCAAGTTATAGTACAAAGCTGTAGTCATCAAGACAGTATGGTACGGGCACAAAAACAGATAATGTAACAGAATAGAGAACCCAGAATTGGACCCAACAACTATATGGTTAACTAATCTTCAACAAAGCAGGAAATAATATCCAATGGAAAAAAAGACAGTCTCTTCAACAAATGGTGTTGGGAAAACTGGACATCAACATGCAGAATGAAACTGGATTTTCTTGCACCATACACAAAAATAAATTAAAAATGGATGAAAGACCTAAATGTGAGACAGGAAACCATCAAAATCCTAGAGAGGAACACAGACAACAATCTCTTTGACCTCTGCTATCCAAACTTCTTACTAGACACGTCACCAGAGGCAATTGAAACAAAAGAAAAATAAACTACTGGGACTTCATCAAGATAAAAAGCTTCTGCACAGTGAAGGAAACAATCAATAAAACTAAAAGGCAGCCTATTGAATGGAAGAAGATACTTATAAATGACATATCTGACAAAGGATTAGTATCCAAAATAAATAAAGAACTTATCAAACTCAAAACCCAAAAAACAAATTTTCCAGTTAAGAAATGGGCAGAAGGCATGAATAGACAGTTTTCCAAGGAAGACATCCAGATGACTAACAGACACATGACAACATGCTCAACATCCCTCAGGATCAGAAAAATACAAATCAAAAGCATAATGAGATACCACCTCACACCTGTCAGAATGGCTAAATTAACCACACAAGAAACAACAGGTGTTGGTGAAGATGCAGAAAAAGGGGAACACTCTTACACTATTGGTGGGAATGCAAAATGGTGCAGCCACTCTGGAAAACAGTATGAAGTTTCTGCAAAAAGTTAAAAATAGAACTAACCTATGACCCAGCAATTGTACCACTAGGTATTTGCCCAGACAATACAAAAATATGGATTCGAGGGGAAGCATGTACCCTGATGTTTATAGCAACATTATCAACTATAGCCAAAGTATGGAAAGAACCCAGATGTCCATCAGTAGATGAATGGATAAAGAAGATGTGGTATATATATATATAAAGGAATATTACTTAGCATCAAAAAGAACAGAAATCTTGCTATCTAGAACAACATGGATGGAAGTAGAGTGTATTATGCTAAGCGAAATAAGTCAATCAGAGAAAGACAAATATCATATGATTTCACTCATATGTGGAATTAATGAAACAAACCAGATGAACATATGGTAAGGGGGAAGACAGAGAGAGAAAGAGAGACACCATAAGAGACTCTGAATGATAGAGAACAGAGAGTTGATGGAGGGAGGTGGGAAGGGGATGGCCTAAATGGGTGATTTGTATTAAAAACAGCACTTTTTATGATAAGCACTGGGTGTTAAATGTAAGTGATGAATCACTAAATTCTACTCTTGAAACCAATATTACACTATATGTTAACTAACTAGAATTCAAATAAAACACTGAAAAGAAAAAATAAATAAATAAAAATAAAAATCTTCTGCACAGCAAAGGAAACAACAAAACTAAAAGGCAACCTATGGAATGGGAGAAGATATTTACAAATGACATATCCAAGAAAGGTTAGTATCCAAACTGTATAAAGAACTTATACAGTTCTTACACCCAAAAAACAAACAATTCAGTTAAAAAATGGGCAGAAGACATGAACAGTCATTTCCCAAGGAAGATGTACAGATGGCCAACAGACACGTGAAAAGATGATCAACATCACTTATCACCAGAGAAATACAAATCAAAACTACAATGAGATATCACCTCACATCCATCAGAATGACTAAAATCAAAACCACAAGAAACAGGTGTTGGTGAGGATGTGGAGAAAACAAGAACCCTCTTGCACTCTTGGTGGGAATGCAAATTAGTGCAGCCACTCTGGAAAACAGTATGGAGATTCCTCAAAAAGTTGAAAATAGAACTACCCTATGATCCAGCAATTGCACTACTAAGTATTTACCCAAAGAATTACAAAAATACTGATTCACAGGGATACGTGTGCCTTTATGTCTATAGCAGCATTATCTACAATAGCCAAGCTATGGAGACAGCCCAAATGTCCATCAACAAAAGAATGGGTAAAGAGGCTGTAGTATACATATGCAATGGAATATTTCTCAGCCATAAAAAGAGTGAAATCTTGCCGGGTGCCTGGGTGGCTCAGTTGGTTAAGCGACTGCCTTCGACTCAGGTCATGATCCTGGAGTCCTGGGATCGAGTCCCACATCGGGCTCCCTGCTCAGCGGGGAGTCTGCTTCTCCCTCTGACCCTCCCCCCTCTCATGCTATCTCTATGTCATTCTCTCTCTCAAATAAATAAATAAAATCTTAAAAAAAAATGAATGAAATCTTGCCATTTGCAATGACATGAATGTAGCTAGAGAGCATTATGCTAAGAGAAATAAGTCAGTCAGAGAAAGATAAATACCATGTGATTTCACTCATAGATGGAACGTAAGAAACAAAACAAATGAGCGAAGGAGGGGGAAGAAGAGAGAGAGAGGCAAACCAAGAAACAGACTCTAACTTTAGAGAACAAACTAATCTTTATCAGAGGGTGGGTTGGTGGGAGGATGGGTTAAATAGGTGATGTGGATTAGGGAGTGCACTTATCATTATGAGCACTGGGAGTTGTATGGAAGTGTTGAATCATTATATTTCACACCTGAAACTAATATTACACTGTATGTTAACTAATTAGAGTTTAAATAAAACCTTTAAAAAAGAAACTACATCCTCCAGTATTAATACAATCCCTCCATCAGTCTTTTGGTTATTATTTGCATGATGTATCTTTTGCATTCTTCTTTTTTTATTTAAATTCAGTTAGCCAATATATATTACATAGTTTCAGATGTAGAGTTCAATAATTCATCAGTTGCATATAACACCCAGTGATCATCACATCACGTGCCCTCCTTAATGCCCATCACCCAGTTACCCAATCCCCTCACCCACCTCCCTTCCAGCAACCCTCAGTTTGTTTCCTATACTTCAGAGTCTCACATGGTTTGTCTCTCTCTCTGATTACTTCCCATTCAGTTTTCCCTCCCTTCCCCTATGATCCACTGAGATGTTTCTTATATTCCACATATGAGTGAAACCATACAATAATTGTCTTTCTCTGACTGACTTATTTCACTTAGCATAAAAACCTCCAGTTCCATCCATGTTGATGTAAATGGTAAGTATTCAACCTTTCTGATGACCTAGTAATTTTCCATTGTATATATGTAGCACATCTTTATCCATTCATCTATTGATGGACATCTGGGCTCTTTCCATAGTTTAGCTATTGTGGACATTGCTGCTATAAACATTGGGGTGCATGTGCCCCTTTGGATCATTACATTTTTATATCTGGGGTAAATACCTAGTAGTGCAATTGCTGGGTCATAGGGTAGCTCTATTTTTAACTTCTTGAGGAACTTCTATACTGTTTTCCAGAGTGGCTGTACCAGCTTGCATTCTCACCAACAGTGGAAGAGCAATCCCCTTTCTCCACATCCTCGCCAACATTTGTTTTTTCCTGTCTTGTTAGTTTTAGCTATTCTGACTCATGTGAAGTGGTAACTCATTGTGGTTTTGATTTGTATTTCCCTGATGCCAAGTGATGTGGAACAGTTTTGCATGTGTCTGTTGACCATTTGTATGTCTTCTTTGGAGAACTTTCTGTTCATGTCTTCTGCCCATTTCTTGAATGGATTATTTCTTTTTGGGTATGAAGTCTGGAAAGTTCATTATACTTCGTGGATACTAGCCCTTTATCTGATAAGACATTTGCAAATATCTCCTCCAATTCCATAGGTTGACTTTTAGTTTAGTTTTTTTTTTTTTTAAAGATTTTATTTATTTATTTGAGAGAGAGAATGAGACAGACAGAGAGAGCATGAGATGGGGGAGGATCAGAGGGAGAAGCAGACTCCCTGCTGAGCAGGGAGCCCGATGCGGGACTCGATCCCGGGACTCCAGGATCATGACCTGAGCCGAAGGCAGTCGCTTAACCAACTGAACCACCCAGGCGTCCGGCTTTTAGTTTTGTTGAGGGTTTCCTTTGCTTTACAGAAGCTTTTTATCTTGTTTGTTTTTTAGTTTTTATCTTGATGAAGTCCCAATAGTTCATTTTTCCTTTTGTTTCCCATGCTTTCATAGATGTGTCTTGAAAGAAGTTGATGTGGCCGATGTCAAAGAAGTTATTGCCTGTGTTCTCTAGGATTTTGATGGAGTCCTGTCTCACATTGAAGTCTCATCCATTTTGAGTTTATCTTTGTGTATGCTGTAAGAGAATGGTCCAGTTTCATTCTTCTGCATGTGGCTGTCCAATTTTCCCCACACCATTTATTGAAGAGACTGTCTTTTTTCCATTGGATAGTCTTTCCTGCTTTGTCAAAGTTTAGTTGACCATAGAGTTGAGGCTCCATTTCTGGGGTCTCTACTCTGTTCCATTGATCTATGTGTCTGTTTTTGTGCCAGTACCATACTGTCTTGATTATGACAGCTTTGTAATAGAGCTTGAAGTCAGGCATTGTGATGCCCCCAGCTTTAGTTTTCTCTTTCAACAATCCTGTGGCAATTTGGGATCTTTTCTAGTTCCACACAAATTTTAGGATTGTTTGTTCCAGCTCTGTCATAAATGTCAAAGGTATTTTGATAGGGATTGCATTGAAAGTGTAGATTGCTCTGGACAGCATAGACATTTTAACAATGTTTATTCTCCCAATCCATGAGCAGGAAATGTTTTTCCATCTCTTTGTGTCTTCGTCGATTTCTTTCATAAGTATTCTGTAGATTCTAGAGTATAGGTCCTTTACCTCCTTGGTTAGGTTTATTCCTAGGTATCTTAGGGGTTTGGGTGCAAATGTAAATGGGATCTATTCCTTAATTTCTCTTTTTTCAGTCATACTGTTAGTGTATAAAAGTGCAACTGATTTCTGTGCATTGATTTTGTATCCTGCACGTTACTCAATTTGTATGAGTTCTAGTAATTTTAAGGTGGAGTCTTTTGGGTTTTCCACATAAAGTATCGTGTCATCTGCGAAGAGAGAGAGTTTGACTTCTTCTTTGCCAATTTGAATGCCTTTTATTTCTTTTTGTTGCCTGATAGCTGAGGCTAGGACTTCTAGTACCATGTTGAACAACAGTGGTGAGAGTGGACATCCCTGTTGTGTTCCTGACCTTAAGGGAAAAGCTCTCAGTTTTTCTCCATTGAGAATGATATTTGCTGTGGGCTTTCCATAGATGGCTTTTATGATATTGATGTATGTTCCCTCTATCCCTATACTTTGAAGAGTTTTAATCAAGAAAGGATGCTGTATTTTGTTAAATGCTTTTTCTGCATCAGTTGAGGGGATCATATGGTTCTTGTCTCTTCTTTTATTAATGTGTTCTCTCACATTGATTGATTTGTGAATGTTGAACCACCCTTGCATCCCAGGAATAAATCTCACCTGGCCATGTTGGATAATCCTTTCAATATACTGTTGGATCCTATTGGCTAGGATCTTGGTGAGTATTTTGGCATTCATGTTCATCAGGAATATTGGTCTGTAATTCTCTGTATTGATGGGGTCTTTGTCTGGTTTTGGGATCAGGGTAATCCTGGCCTCATAGAACAAGTTTGGAAGTTTTCCTTCCATTTCTATTTTTCAAAACAGCTTCAGTAGAATAGGTATGATTTCTTCTTTAAAAGTTTGGTAGAACTACCCTGGGAAGCCCTCAGGCCCTGGATTCTTGGGCTTTTTTTGGTGGGGGGGAGGTTTTTGTTTACTGCTTCAATTGCCCTGCTGCTTATTGGTCTGTTCAGATTGTCTATTTCTTCCTGTTTCAGTCTTGGTAGTTTATAAGTTTCCAGGAATGCATCCATTTCTTCCAGATTGCTTAATTTGTTGGCATATAGCTGCTGATAATAAGTTCTAATAGTTGTCTCTATTTCCTTATTAGTCATGATCTATCCCCTTTCATTCATGATTTTATTAATTTTGGTCCTTTCTCTTTTCTTTTGGATAAATCTGGCCAGAGGTTTATCAATACTATTAATTCTTTCAAAGAAACAGCTTCTAGTTTCATTGATCTGTTGTTCTACTGTTTTTCTGGTTTCTATTGCATTGATTTCTACTCTAATATTTATTATTTCTCTTCTACTTGGTTTAGGTTTTATTTGCTGTTCTTTCTCCATGTCCTTTAAGTGTAAGGTTAGCTTGTGCATTGGGGACTTTTCTAATTTTTTGAGAGGCTTCGATGGCTATGTACTCCCCTCTTAGGACAGCCTTTGCAGTATCCCATATGTTTTGAACCGATTTGTGACCCATTTTGTGATCTTGAGAAAGTTTCATGTGCACTTGAGAAGAATGAGTATTCTGTTGTTTTAGGATGGAATGTTCTGTATATATCTATGAAGTCTATCTAGTCCAATGTGTCATTCAAATCTCATTTCTTTGTTGATCTTCTGCTTAGATGATCTTTCCATTGCTGTGAGTGGGTTGTTGAAGTCTCCTACCATTAATGTGTTATTCTTAGTATGTTTCTTTATTTTGGTTAACTGGTTTATATAATTGGCTGCTCCCACACTGGGAGCATAGATATTTACAACTGTTAGATCTTCTTGTTGGATAGACCCTTTAAGTAGGATATAGTGTTTCTCTACATCTCTTACTACAGTCTTTGGTTTAAAATCTAATTTGTCTGATATGAGGATTGCTACCCCAGCTTTGTCTTGAGCTCCATTAGCATGATAATGGTTCTCCATCCCCTCACTATCAATCTGGATGTGTCTTAAGGTTCAAAATGAGTCTCTTGTACACAGCATATGAATGGGTCCTGCTTTTTTTTTTTAAGATTTTATTTATTTATTTGACAGAGAGAGAGAGAGAACAAGCAGGGGAGCAGCAGAGGGAGAGGGAGAAGCAGACTTCCCAGTGAGCAAGGAGCCCAATGCGGAGTTCAATCCCAGGACCCTGGGATCCTGACCTGAGCCAAAGGCAGATGCTTAACTGACTGAGCCACCCAAGCGCCCCAGGGTCCTGCTTTTTTATCAATCTGATATGCTGTGTCTTTTGACTGGAGCATTTAGCCCACTTACATTCAGCGTATCTATTTCTTTGTCTTTTTTTTTTTATTATGTTATGCTAATCACCATACATTACATCATTAGTTTTTGATGTAGTGTTCCATGATTCATTGTTTGCGTATAACACCCAGTGCTCCATGCAGAACGTGTCCTCTTTAATACCCAACACCAGGCTAACCCATCCTCCCAACCCCCCAACAAAGCCTAGTTTCTTTTTCAGAGTCCACGATCTCTCATGGTTCATCTCCCCCTCCGATTTCCCCCCCTTCATTCTTCCCCTCCTGCTATC
>NW_027829212.1:0-271 GCF_054177405.1 Leptonychotes weddellii | reverse complement strand
GTCGGCAGCGCCCCATGTGGACAGGGGCCGGTGAGCATCACCACTCGGAGGCCACCTTCACGCCCACACGGAAAAGCTCACAATCAGAACAGCCCACCAGATCTTGAGGACAGATGGGGGTCAGCCAAGGACCACGGGCAGGGGCAGCATCCCGGGCACCAGTGTCTGTAAGAAATCAGGGAAGACTGGCCTGGCACCGCTGGAACTCAGGGACATTCCAGGCTCAGGACGGAGGAGGAAGGAGGTCCCCTCCCGGCCAGTCCCTCCTCCC
>NW_027829211.1:0-271 GCF_054177405.1 Leptonychotes weddellii | reverse complement strand
GTCGGCAGCGCCCCATGTGGACAGGGGCCGGTGAGCATCACCACTCGGAGGCCACCTTCACGCCCACACGGGAAAGCTCACAATCAGAACAGCCCACCAGATCTTGAGGACAGATGGGGGTCAGCCAAGGACCACGGGCAGGGGCAGCATCCCGGGCACCAGTGTCTGTAAGAAATCAGGGAAGACTGGCCTGGCACCGTTGGAACTCAGGGACATTCCAGGCTCAGGACGGAGGAGGAAGGAGGTCCCCTCCCGGCCAGTCCCTCCTCCC
>NW_027829210.1:0-271 GCF_054177405.1 Leptonychotes weddellii | reverse complement strand
GCCCCTTAACATTCATTTTTATTCTATATGGTTATCCAACAGATCTAGTATCATTTATTGAAAAAGAGTATCGTTTTCCAATGCATTGCAATGTTGCCTTTGCCATAACTCACCTAATCACGGACATAAGCATCTGTTTCTGGATGTGCTATTTATTCCATTTGCCATTGTTTTATGTTCTACTACCATACGGCCTTACTTATCAAACTTTTAATAAGTAGTATTGTCTAATAATCAAAATCTTTCTTAATTTTTTCAATATTAGCTTGGC
>NW_027829209.1:0-271 GCF_054177405.1 Leptonychotes weddellii | reverse complement strand
GGAAGCCTGCTTCTGCCCCTCCCCCCTGCTCATGCTCGCATGCTCTCTCTATCTTAAATAAATAAAATCTTAAAAAAAAAATCAGTGACAAATGCAATCAGGATCTTAACCTCTGGACATTGTCCAGCGAGTCACTACCATCCCCTCCATAGGGCTGTTTTCACAGCAACCAGTCACAGGAATGTAAAGGCAATTTCACGTAACTACCCTGAAGGACTTACTCAGTTACAAGTGGTTTCCCAGGGTTAAAACCCATCCTATACACATCTGA
>NW_027829208.1:0-271 GCF_054177405.1 Leptonychotes weddellii | reverse complement strand
AAGGGAGAAATCCAAGACATGATAATGTTTCTCAAAGTGCCCCAAATGAAGAGTAGTTAGGGAGTGGCCTAGTTTTTTTTATCTTACTCCAATTTTGTTGCATGGAGATTTTCTATTTTATGGATGCTTGCTAACTATGTGACCAAATTATGATTGAAAGAAGTTAATCATAACTTTTAAATGACATACATATTTGGTTGTATTTAAATTATTTTAAATTTAGAGTTTATGGTTTTACTGAGAGCTTATCAATAACATGTATATACATTGG
>NW_027829207.1:0-271 GCF_054177405.1 Leptonychotes weddellii | reverse complement strand
GGAAGGCTCTGGGAGGGGATGTCGTGCGTGTGCAGATCTACAGACGCAGTAACTGGACACGCCGCTTGCCCACGTGTTCGCACGTGTTCTGTTCCACCCCTCTCTGCCGTCACAAAGGGGGTGCGCTCTTCACACTGTTCTACCCACGGCTTTTTAACGTAATACGCCTTGTGCTTTTCTCCATTCCCTAGATCTCTCCACGTGTCCGTGCGCGCGCCCCCGCACACGCACGCGCGTTCTCGGACCTGTCCGTCCTGATGGACATGTGGCT
>NW_027829206.1:0-271 GCF_054177405.1 Leptonychotes weddellii | reverse complement strand
CCAATGAAGAGGGCCTAAGTAGATGCTAGGCCTGACCCAGCTTCCAAAGCTTGGAGTGAGGGTAAGGCATCTTCTCGGCTTCCCGTGTGCTTGGCCAACCGCTCGGCGACTCTTTTTTTTATTATTATTTTATTTTATTATTTTATTTTTTATTTATTTTTATTTTTATTTATTTTATTATTATTATTTTATTATTATTTTTCTTATGTTAATCCCCATACATTACATCATTAGTTTTAGATGAAGTGTTCCATGATTCATTGTTTGTGCA
>NW_027829205.1:0-271 GCF_054177405.1 Leptonychotes weddellii | reverse complement strand
TGGGGAGGATGAAGAATTACCCCATCCCCACCCCACTGAGAACCACTGCTTGATCTGTACATCTCATCTCCCAAACTACTTCAATCAAGTTGGTTCCTCTGCCATCTGGTATATATATTCTTCCCAGTATTAATTTTTCACCCAAGTTTATAATCCATTATTCTGAAGCATAGTCTTCCTCCTGAGTTGACAACCTTCAACTCTGATTCATTTCCCAAATGATACCAACCCCAAAGCATTAAGACAGATTCTCACATCCTCTGGTCATCCT
>NW_027829204.1:0-271 GCF_054177405.1 Leptonychotes weddellii | reverse complement strand
GCCTCAACCAATCAGTTGATGACCTGACAGGAAAAAAAAGATTGAGTAAGAAGGAACTCCTTCTGCCTGACTGCTGAGACATTAGCCTTCTCCTGCCTTTGGACTGAAACTGAAAAACTGGCTCTTTTTTGGGTCTTGAGCCTATGGCTTTAGGATTGGGATTTATATCATCAGTTCTCCTCTTCTCAAGCCTTTGGATGCAGGGCTAGAACTTACACTGTTGGCTCTCCTGGGTCTCCAGCTTGCAGACTGCAGATTTGGGGACCTCTCA
>NW_027829203.1:0-271 GCF_054177405.1 Leptonychotes weddellii | reverse complement strand
TATTCCTCTACCAAATGTAAGCTAAGTTTAATTCTAGAACAAGCATACATTATAAGCTTTATAAATAAAAGAAACATGTAGAGAAGTATTGTGTCATAAAACCAATTTCATTGATTTTCCCATGTTTCTTAGATGGTGATAACCAGCCTCCTCCTAACTTCCTCTGATTCACTGATAATTTTTATTTTTTTATTTTTTTTTAATTTTTTTTTTTTTTATTTGAGAGAGAGAGAGAGAATGAGAGAGAGAGAGCATGAGGGGGGGAGGGTCA
>NW_027829202.1:0-2425 GCF_054177405.1 Leptonychotes weddellii | reverse complement strand
CCAGGCTCTTGAGGCCCAGCTTGATGCGGCTGTTGTTCTTCTCCACGTCGTAGCCGGCGGCCGCGAGCGCCTTCTTGAGCGCGGCCAGGGACACGCCGCTGCGCTCCTTGGAGGCGGCGACGGCCTTGGTGATGAGCTCGGACACCGGGGGCCCGGACGCCTTGCGCTTGGCGGCACCTGCCGACTTGCGGGCCTTCTTTTTCACGGGCGTCTTCTCGGCAGGGGCCGGAGCTGCGGGCGCGGCGGGCGCAGTCTCAGACATGTTGAAGGCGGGCGCGGGGAGAGCAATTCGAGCCGGAAGCAGAGGCACTGGCCGGGACTCGGGCCGCGCCGCTGCGCCCTCCCGTTTATATAGGGCGGAGCTGCGCCGTGATTGGTGCGCTGTCCAGCCCGCCTCGCTGGCAGCCGCAGAGTGTCCTCTCGGATCCCGAGTTGTGTTTGTTACACCTCAAAAAATGCCAAAAATATCAAAATTCTCTACATCGAGTCGCCCGGTTTTTCTCAGAAAATGATCCCTGAAGCCTCAGGCTTCAGGCTGGTCTCAAATTATGAAGAAAGCACAAAGCTTTATGCCAAAAACTTGCAATATTTCCCGCCGTGCTCTTCAAATTTCAACTCAGAGAAACAAAACTTTCTATTTTCTTCGTAAATTATAAACCGATCTTTAACTGTGGAGTTTTCTGACCTCTCAAATAGGATTCTCCAAGTGGTTAGCTTCTTATATGTCCAAAAACCATGCCACTGGCACTAAGATTTTTATTACAAATCTGCGCTTAAGTGAGGGAAGTAACACAGGCTCCTCGGAGAGTCCTGCCTATTGAGCCGAGGGCATTTGAGTTCATCAAACTGGTATAGTTTAATGCCAAACAAATTATTGCCCATTTGGGGTTAGATTTTGGACCCCTGGGACATCAGTCTATGCAGTCATGGTTTTATTTCTGTCTGCTGCAACGGGGTTTTAAAATAATTCTTTAGGATAATTCTTTTCCTTTCTGCTCCCAAGGGTTGGGGGCGGGGCTGTTGCCTCTCTTTTCCCTGGACAACTGCTGCATGAGTTTAGATACCTTGAATTCAGGATATTTGGGACGGTAAGGGGATCCCAAAACATAGTCAGGGTATACAGATGGAAAAGGATTAATTTTCACATGACACAGAGATGAAGTCCATAAAATCACTGTAAGTGGAGGGGCACTTCGAAGAATTTGCAGTGTTGCTGAGTTCTTTTGGCATGTTCTTCAGGATTAAACTAATAAAGGAGTTAGAATTGAAATTCAAGCGTCGATCATGAGGGGAAAGAAATGGGAAGTGTAAATTATAACATCTCTACTCCCATTATTAGAGAAACCCAGACCCTGTTATTACTCAATAGTTGATGAATCGCTAGTCCACACATCAAATATGGATGGCTTCAGTCATGAAGATTATGGCCGTATGCTTCCCAGTGTTCCATAAAAAAGAAAACAAGTTACATGTAGGATTGAATTATAAGTTCAGATTTCCATCTCAGAGGCAGATCTTTGAGGAATTATGCAAGTTAAGTCATTGCCCTCTGAAGACATCCTCTGCCAGGTCTCTGAAAGATGGATTTGTTTAGGTAGTTGCCCAATCAGCAAAGAGTACATGTTGGCAATGGACATGTACTAAAGAATGGATATGTACTAAAGGAATTATTCCTGGAAAATGGTCTGGATGGAATTGTCTTTAAAAACTTGCAAGCCATGTGCTTGAGAAACAAAGTACAATTTTGGCCAGTGCTATTAAGTGATGTGACACTATTCTGTGGGGGTAGCTGGTTGTAACACAGCATTGGAAATCACATTAATTTTTAGTTTTATTCCTCCTCTCCACACACAACAGACCCTCCTACTGAAATCAAAGAGAATACTTATCTTTGATACAACAGTATTTAAATGTTTCAAATTAGTGTTATTTAAATTAATGCTGGTATAAAAGTGATGTAAATTATCAGTATTTTTAAAGCCTTAGTGTATAAACATTTCAGTGTAATTGGTGCATGCTAGTGAAAAATAAATATGCCCTTTGGTGTATATAAAAATAAAAAGGGAGAGGATAAGGTTCCAAAACAGACCAGTTGATAGTTTCTAGGGAAACTGATTTATGGGCACTCAATCCCAGAACAGTATATTATACTCATTCTCAATGACAATACCTCTTGTAAATGGCTGAAATTTATGCAACCCATTGAAGTTTTCTCTTAAATGTCTGACTTGATTCTATGTATTCCTTACTATTTCTGACTTGGAGGGACTTAAACTCTCCAAATCCTGTGATCTTTCAACTCACGTTTGCTTGTGTCCTATGGTATGATGTGTTTTCCTATAAGTAACATTAAGTCATGGATTCATATAATCCACTGACGATCTCTCACTATTAAAGCAAATATTTATTTGACACTCTTCTTTTT
>NW_027829201.1:0-271 GCF_054177405.1 Leptonychotes weddellii | reverse complement strand
AAGGTGTTATTCAGAAATATGGTAAAGGGTCTGGATTTTATGCTATATACTTCAGAACACCTTCAGAAGATTTCAGCTGGACAGTGATATACACCCAGCTGTGTTTTGGTGAGGCTATTCTGACCACTGCCTGAAGGATGAATTGTGAAATGGTCCCAGTGAAGCTGGTGCAGGAATGCTACACTGGCAGTCCTTGCAAAATGAGAAAGTAGAGTGGAAGGGGGCATACAGAAGTCAGAAAGGTTCAGAACAAGTGTTTCCCAGAATGTGC
>NW_027829200.1:0-271 GCF_054177405.1 Leptonychotes weddellii | reverse complement strand
TTATTCTATTCTATTCTTTGTGTCTCCTCCTGGGTCAATAAAACATTCTTAATGGTTTCATAATTAAGTGCCAATATCTGGTAGGATGAGAATTATCTTTCCTCCTACCTCTGTTCTTCAAGATTGCTTTGGCTATTTTTGGACCATTGTTCTGTTTTAAAAATTTTTGAACATGCTTGTCAAGTTCTATGAAAAACCTTGTTGGAATTTTGATTTATTTGTTCAACAACAATTATGTAGCACTTACTCTATGCCAGGCACTGTTCTAAAT
>NW_027829199.1:0-271 GCF_054177405.1 Leptonychotes weddellii | reverse complement strand
GGATCATGACCTGAGCTGAAGGCAGACACTTAATCAACTGAGCCACCCAAGCACCCCTAAAGTTCTTTAATATTTTTAATACGAGTCTTTCACCAGATAAATGATTTCTAAATATTTTCTCCTGGTATATATTTTTCTCTTTTCTAGTCATGCTAAAAACTCTTTGTCTATCTCAAGGTCATGAAGATTTTTCTCTACAAGTTTGTCAAAAAGTACAAGACTATTTCTATGAGGATGAGATCATTTAGGCTATTTCTCTGACTGCATATCT
>NW_027829198.1:0-271 GCF_054177405.1 Leptonychotes weddellii | reverse complement strand
AAAAAAAAAAAAAAAAAACCTCTTTCTGAAATCAAAAATCTTACAGATATCCCAGGCCTCCGGAGAGACAATGAAGAATCCAATGTTGATTCATATTGCTTTGTCTGGAAGAACAGCGAAAGCTCTTTGAACAGAGCTGAACTTGCCCCCATCCACCCTAGCCATAGATGAGAGCACATGACCAAGATGGACCAATCACTGTATCCCAGTCCTCTGACACGTTAATGATCCAGGTTTGGGCACGTGACCCAAGCTGGCCAATTAGAATCCT
>NW_027829197.1:0-271 GCF_054177405.1 Leptonychotes weddellii | reverse complement strand
ATGCCTTCTATTTATTTTTCTTGCCTAATTGCCCTGGTTAGTTAGAGGTGGCAAGAGAGGACATTCTTGTCTGGTTTCTGACCTTAGGGAAAAGCTGTCAGTCTTTCACTATTAAGTATATTTTTAGTTGTGGGATGGGTTTTTGTAGACACCATTTTTTAGGTTGAGAAAGTTTCCTTCTATTTCTAGTATGTTGAGGTTTTTTTTGTTTTGTTTTGTTTTTAAATCATGAAATAATGTTGGATTTTTGTCAGATGATTTTCTGTTGTCT
>NW_027829196.1:0-271 GCF_054177405.1 Leptonychotes weddellii | reverse complement strand
TCATTATCACAATGCTCAGAAGCATCTTTTATTTCATTTTTATTCTTTCTTATTTTTTATTTTTTTAAAGATTTTTTTATTTAGTTGTCAGCGGAGGGGGCGGTGAGCGAGCATATGCAGGAGAAGTAGCAGGCAGAGGGAGAAGCAGGCTCCTCACTGAGGAAGGAACCTGATGTGGGACTCAATCCCAGGACCCTGGGATCATGACCCAAGCCGAAGGCAAACGCTTAACCAACTGAGCCACCCAGGCATCCCTTATTTTTTTTTTTTT
>NW_027829195.1:0-271 GCF_054177405.1 Leptonychotes weddellii | reverse complement strand
TTCTGACTGAGAAATATATTTGTGGGAACAGAGGAGGAATCATATGATAAGAACAAATTGTGTAAGTTCAAGGAGTATAGTTTGAAAAATACATATTCTTAGATATGAGTGAAACTATGAATAGGTAAATAATTTTTATTTGTAAAAAAGTTGAGGGTACTGACAAAAGGAAATCCTTGTGAAGGGGTTTATGTAAGGCTTTCATCAAAAACTTGGAAGCAGGGGTGCCTGGGTGGCTCAGTCTGTTGAGTGGCTGCCTTCGGCTCAGGTC
>NW_027829194.1:0-271 GCF_054177405.1 Leptonychotes weddellii | reverse complement strand
TCTTAACCTTGCAAAAAGCCTAACTCCCTCACATCTCATGTTCTACCATCTTTATTTGGTTAAAAAAAATCACACTTTTTTCTTTCTCCATGCCTGTACCTACAGAGCTGATTATGGCTGTGAATCATCTTACTTTAAGTTTGTGACCATTAACCTGGAGAAGGCCTTTTTTCTGACTGTTAATTCTTTTTTTTTTTTTAACTTCATTACATCATCCATTCTTTATTATAACTTGTTATGCTTCCTTTCCATTTCCTTTCTCAACTGATGA
>NW_027829193.1:0-271 GCF_054177405.1 Leptonychotes weddellii | reverse complement strand
TTTAAGACCTTGCCTGGGATTGTAAATAGGCATTCCGAGATTTAGATCATTTCAGCTCAAGAAATATGTAATGTCTGCTCTCTGCTGAAGAATTTAGAGGTAAATGCCTGCACTAGGTTATTAACTTCAGGAATGGCTGAGGAATTATGACAATTACAGAAATTTCTGGAACCTCAGGCTCTGTCATTTAAGCAGAATTAGAGAAGTGGGAAGAGATTAGGCACTGACAGGTGACGGGTGAGAATTTTCTTTACTCCAAATCCTGTATTTT
>NW_027829192.1:0-271 GCF_054177405.1 Leptonychotes weddellii | reverse complement strand
GGCTGTGACATGAGCACCATGTGGGTGCTGGGTTGGTCTTCCGTGGGCCTGACAGGGGCCCCCATGGGCACGAGGCAGCATCTGAAGGTTAGAAACCTCCCTCCGCCCACTCAGAGGCCAGCTCCAACTTTGGACGAGTGCAGGTGGGTGAGGTTGGCGCTCTCAGGACTGGCATGTTGCTCAAAGTGTTCTAGACCTCTAAGCTGGAATCCTGTGGGGAGGGAACCAAGAGCAGAGAACAAAGCAGAGAGGAAAGTTGTTTGTTGGTTTT
>NW_027829191.1:0-2425 GCF_054177405.1 Leptonychotes weddellii | reverse complement strand
TGTTTTTTCACTTTTTGGCTATAATGAATAATGCTGCTACAAACATTTTTGCCTAAGTTTTTTTGTGTTCACATGTTTCCAGTTCTTTTGGGAAGATACCGAGGAGTGGAATTGCTGGATCAGATGGTCAATTTAGATTCAACTATTTGAGGAACTACCAGATTGTACCATTCTTCATCCCCACCAGCAACGTGCATTTCTCCACATCTTCGCCAACGTTTGCTATTGTTTGTCTTTTTGGATACAGCTCTCCCAGTGTGTGTGAAGCAGTATCTCATTATGATTTTAATTTGCATTCCCCTAATGACTAATGGTGTTGACCTTTCTCTGTGCTTATTGGCCATCTGTATATCTTCGGAGAAATGTCTATTCAAATTCTTTTTCCATTTTTATTTTATTTTTTTTTAAAGATTTTATTTATTTATTTGAGAGAGAGAGAATGAGAGAGAGAGAACACATGAGAGGGGATAGGGTCAGAGGACAAAGCAGACTCCCTGCCGAGCAGGGAGCCCGATGTGGGACTCGATCTCGGGACTCCAGGATCATGACCTGAGCCGAAGGCAGTCGCTTAACCAACTGAGCCACCCAGGCGCCCTCTTTTTCCATTTTTAAATTGGGTTATTTGTCTTTTAATTTTTAAGTTGTCAGAGTTCTTTATATATTCTGAATACCAGACCTGATCAGCTATATGATTTGCAAATATTCTGCCCCCTCCTGTGGGTTGTTCATGCTCTTTTAAGAGAACTCTTGCACGTGACCCCCTCTCCCTCTGCATCTCGATGTTAACTGAGGCTCCAAGTGGCGGCAGACATCTTGCTACTGGCCTGAGAATGAGCTGAGGGAATTGCAGAGACATGGACTTGGAGCTACTAGACTGAGTCAATCCTTGGGAAAACTTTTTCTCTTATCTCTCGACTCCCAAGTTCATGAGGCAATACATTTATTGTTTAATTGGGATGTTCAGTTACCTGTTGCTGAAAGTCTCCTAAATGATATAAGTACCAAACCCAGGCTGAGGGAGAAAATCTTGACCCTTTCCCTCTCCTCAAGTCAAACCATAGAGTTCAAGAACTAACCTTCAACAATCTCAAAAGCAACATCCGGGAGTTTATCCAAGCATCATGTGAATAGTGTCACCTCAAAGACAGGAATAGAGGTGCCTTCTCAGAGGTAGTGGTTCTAGACTTTACTGTTGCATTGCTAATTAAATGTTAGTTTAATTAACTTTTATCGCTGCCTCTACTTTCCTGAGATATAATCTATATTTTAATGGACTTTGAGCAGATCAATAGGGGAAAGCCCAAATGGATAGTTTACCTCCCAGTCAGAAAAGCATTCTGACTAAATGGGTTTCTTAATAGAATCCAGCTCCCTAACCAATCTCTACTTCCTCTCCTTTGACACAAAGGACATGTTCAGCTGCTTTGTTTTCAAAAACCTCAAGGTGTATCAGTTAACCAACTGTCCTGAATGTGGCTTTGCTGGTTTGTGTACTGCTACAGAATGAATTATAAAAGGAAGAAAGAAAAGGAAAGAAAGAAAGAAAGAAAAAAAGAGAAAGAAAGAAAGAAAGAAAGAAAGAAAGAAAGAAAGAAAGAAAGAAAGAAGGAAAGAAGGAAAAAAGGCAAGGTGTGCAGAGAAATGATCCTAGTAAATACATGCAAAGCACCAATGGGTGAATTTTGTTCTTATTTAGAAACTCTAGTGATAGTAGATGCCACTCAATACCTGCTTGATTTTTTTTCTTAGAACTCCTTTGCTTCAGGAATCAAAATACCTCATCATTATTATCAAAACTGTGTTCTGTGGGTCTCCCTCCGTGCATTTTGTCACAAGGACTTAGTAACAAAAGATCTGGTTAGATTTTCTCCTAGATTTCATTGAGTCAGGTGGTTTAAATGCTTCACCTACACCTGGGTGTCTATCGAACATCTGAAGGAAATGCATGGCTCTTTCAGGCAAAGTGCCGACTCAGTGGGCCTCAGCACCAGACACTTAAAAAAGCACATTTCCCTTGCAAAGTCACAGGGAAGCCAGCACCTGAGCCGATCTAAGGATGAATCGAAGACTGTGTTCTATTTTTTTTTTTTTTTTAATGAGTCAGGGGTGCATTTAGTTGGTGACATCGTGTGCTTTGATTAGTGCTGCTCCCCACGGGGAGCCCACCCAGGACCACGCAGCAAACCAGCCAAACACAGAGCAGAGGTACTTCCAGGCTAACTTACCCTGGTGTTTAGAACAACCACTCTTACGCTGTGTAAAATGACCTCCCAGGATATTTTGCTGTTTTTCCCCAGGTCTGGGTTTGCAGGAAGCCTTAATAAATTTTGCTCTAAATTTTATCTGTTCATATAATTTTAACTGAATCATTTGTTAATGGGAAAACATTCCTCAAATCATCTGTATGTATTCTGTTTGACCTAAT
>NW_027829190.1:0-271 GCF_054177405.1 Leptonychotes weddellii | reverse complement strand
TTTTTATAAATAGGGAACAAGTGATTAGTTTCATTTATTGACCAGCTTAAAAATTATTAGTTAATTATCTGTCGTCCTTCAAAGGTGACCAGGGGATTTTGAATTTTTTTTCAAAAATGATTATTATGAACACAAGGATTTTAAATGGCTTCACAAGTTTCTACCCATTGCAGCTATTACTCTCATTGATGCTTAAACTCTACCATGTTTGGACCATGGAAACCTCTTAAAGTTACTGTCATTTTGACAAGTCCTCAGTAGTTTTTGATAA
>NW_027829189.1:0-271 GCF_054177405.1 Leptonychotes weddellii | reverse complement strand
CAGAGATTCACTGTACAGGTGGCTGGTTAGGAGCTCTCGGATGAATTGATTCGATTCATTCAGTATTTTCTATAAGTACCTGCAATGTGCTGGTTTTATGTAACTGCAGAGACCACTGTTTGCTTCCTTACAATCTCAGGGAAAAGTCCATCAGGACATCATGTGGGAGTTTTATTGGTTTTTGTCTCTGTGGATAGTGGTCAATTGCAGTCTAATTTCCTGGAATTCTGAACAAGCTACCATGTATAAAAGTATTAGGTCCAGGTGATTA
>NW_027829188.1:0-271 GCF_054177405.1 Leptonychotes weddellii | reverse complement strand
GGAGTATCCATACCCTTGACCTCTCTTCTGCCATCTTGAGATAGCACTGTACCCTAAAACACGTCCCCTAGATAGATTCAAGTAAAACACAGGAATGAGAACTTGATGTTTTACTGAAGGTAAAGTAGGGCAGAAGGGAAAGGGATTTCTATAAGATGTCAGATAGCAACACACTTTTAATATTCTGTATGTTTTTTTTTAAATTTTTTATTGTTATGTTAATCACCATACATTACATCATTAGTTTTAGATGTAGTGTTCCATGATTCAT
>NW_027829187.1:0-271 GCF_054177405.1 Leptonychotes weddellii | reverse complement strand
TGACAGTCTACACTCTTTCTTCTCCATATATTTTATTTCACAGAGATTCTCTCAGGCCTAGCAATAATCCAACAACTAAAAAACAGAACCGGGGCGCCTGGGTGGCTCAGTCGTTAAGCGTCTGCCTTCGGCTCAGGTCATGATCCCAGGGTCCTGGGATCGAGCCCCGCATCGGGCTCCCTGCTCAGCGGGAAGCCTGCTTCTCCCTCTTCCACTCCCCCTGCTTGTGTTCCCTCTCTCGCTGTGTCTCTCTCCGTCAAATAAATAAATA
>NW_027829186.1:0-271 GCF_054177405.1 Leptonychotes weddellii | reverse complement strand
CTTCCACCTGGGGAAGTCAGTGTCTTTGAATAAGACCTGTTTACTGGAAAGAGGGGCCAATTCCACTGTCAGTGGGAAGCTGCTTTCCTTCTATATGCTCCCATTCCAGTTTTCATAATTCCAATTTTCCCCACATCGAAGGCTTGGTAAAATCAATCAGCGTGATAATCTGGCAACCTGTGTAATCAACTTTTTTTTTTATTCTTATGTTAATCCCCATACATTACATCATTAGTTTTAGATGAAGTGTTCCATGATTCATTGTTTGTGC
>NW_027829185.1:0-271 GCF_054177405.1 Leptonychotes weddellii | reverse complement strand
AGGGAGAAATCCAAGACATGATAATGTTTCTCAAAGTGCCCCAAATGAAGAGTAGTTAGGGAGTGGCCTAGTTTTTTTTTATCTTACTCCAATTTTGTTGCATGGAGATTTTCTATTTTATGGATGCTTGCTAACTATGTGACCAAATTATGATTGAAAGAAGTTAATCATAACTTTTAAATGACATACATATTTGGTTGTATTTAAATTATTTTAAATTTAGAGTTTATGGTTTTACTGAGAGCTTATCAATAACATGTATATACATTGG
>NW_027829184.1:0-271 GCF_054177405.1 Leptonychotes weddellii | reverse complement strand
TTTTTTTTTTTTTTAAAGATTTATTTATTTATTTGAGAGAGCGAGAATGAGAGAGAGAGAGAGTACATGAGAGGGGGGAGGGTTAGAGGGAGAAGCAGGCTCCTCGCCGAGCAGGGAGCCCGATGCGGGACTCGATCCAGGGACTCCAGGATCATGACCTGAGCCGAAGGCAGTCGCTCAACCAACTGAGCCACCCAGGTGCCCCCATTCTGCTTTCTAATTATCTCCCTAATCCAGTCGCTTTTCTCTTTCTCCGCTACCTTCTTTGAGA
>NW_027829183.1:0-271 GCF_054177405.1 Leptonychotes weddellii | reverse complement strand
CCTCTCCCGCTCCCCCCTCTTGTGCTCTCTCTCTCTCTCTCACTCTCTCTCTAAAATAAAAAAATAAATAAATAAATAAAATGTAAACACATCAAAGAAGATTTATGACAATTCAAAGGAATGCCTGATTAGAAAGGAGAGTAAGGACAAAATGGAGACGGGCTAAATGTTACGATAACAGGCAAAATCTGAGTAAATAATGCTAGCACAGATTTAAGTTGCATAATAGCTTACAAGGAAAATAAATAAGGCCTGCCTGGCAATGATGAGT
>NW_027829182.1:0-271 GCF_054177405.1 Leptonychotes weddellii | reverse complement strand
GGGCGCCTGGGTGGCTCAGTTGGTTAAGCGGCTGCCTTCGGCTCAGGTCATGATCCCAGGGTCCTGGGATCGAGCCCCGCATCGGGCTCCCTGCTTGGCGGGGAGCCTGCTTCTCCCTCTCCCTCTGCCTGCCTCTCTGCCTACTTGTTCTCTCTATCTCTCTGTCAAATAAATAAATAAAATCTTTAAAAAAAAAAAAGAAATGCTCTTCATAAGAAAGTGAGATAAATTTGATCTAAGTGTAGACAGTCTTAGAGGAAGGGAATGAGGA
>NW_027829181.1:0-271 GCF_054177405.1 Leptonychotes weddellii | reverse complement strand
CTCCCCTCTCATGCTGTTTCTCTCTCTCTCTCTCTCAAATAAATAAATAAATAAAATCTTTAAAAAAAAAAAAAACATCCTCCCGGAAGCCACCATCAGAGGCCGCTTCTCCCAGGCTGTCTGTTCCTGTGCCGGGGGCCCCCACGCCAAACTGCTCTCGGCGTGGCCGTCCCTCACCAGCTCGCTCCAGCCTGAAGCCGGGTGCTGGTCCACACACTCGCTCCGAAGCCATCGCTTGTACCCATCTCCAGGCCACTTGTCACGGAGATCT
>NW_027829180.1:0-2426 GCF_054177405.1 Leptonychotes weddellii | reverse complement strand
GCTGGAGTTCTGCCGTTCTCACTGATCGGTAAACTTGGTCTTGGCTGGCTGTTCTTGCTGATCTTCTGGGGAGGGGCCTGTTGCCGTGGTTCCCAAATGTCTTTGCCGGAGGCGGAATTGCCCCGCTGCCCTTGCCTGGTCCAGGCTAAGTAATCTGCTCGGGTTTGCTCTCCGGAGCTTTTGTTCCCTGGGAGCTTTCCCTACAGCTTTGGAGGCGGAGAGTGAAAATGGCGGCCTCCCAATCTCCACCCCGGATGATCCGAGAACTCTGGGCCCTGCTCCTCAGTGAGCCCCCAGAGAAAAGCAGTCAGTTACTCCTGTCTCCCTGGTCTCCAGCCACACTCTGTGCTCACCCGGCCTGTGACCGCGCATTTCTTTCTCCGGCACTGGACCCCGTGTGGAGTCTCCAAACCCATCAGATCCCTGCGGTGCGCTCCCGCGCTGCTCCTCCTGGGGGAGGAAGGTGAGTCTTCCCGGATCTGCCGCTTGTTGGGTCCCTGCTGGAGGAGCAGTGGCCCGACTGTGCCGCGGATCCCGGTTTATGGCCACCCCGAGCTGAGAGCCCGCGCCTGGGCTCCACCTCTGCAGCCGGCTTCCCTGCTCCGATACCTGGAAGCTCTGCCGCACTCAGGCACCCCGGTCTTTCTGTGACCCCGAGGGTCCTGAGACCACACTGTCCTGCGAGGGTTCCACCCCCCGCTTAGCCACCGGAGTGACGTCCCTCAGCGGAGCAGACTTTTAAAAGTTCCGATTTTGTGCTCCGCGGTTCTATCACTTGCCAGAAGCGGCCAACAGAGGCCCCTCCCCCGCCATCTATCCTCCCGAATATCGCCTCGGATTCACTTCTCCGCACATCCTACCTTCCAGAAAGTGGTCGCTTTTCTGTTCAGAGAGTTTTTGCTATTCTTTTCTTCGATCTCCTGTTGGGTTTGTAGGTGTTCAGAATGGTTTGATCCCTATCCAGCTGAATTCCTGAGAGGAGACGAAATCCAGGTCTCCTACTCCTCTGCCATCTTGCTCCCTAAGGAGAGATTTCTCAAGATTATATTTCTATTTTCATTTTTATTTTTTTTTAAATTTTATTTATTTATTTGAGAGAGAGAATGAGATAGAGAGGGCATGAGAGGGGGAGGGTCAGAGGGAGAAGCAGACTCCCTGCCAAGCAGGGAGCCCGATGCGGGACTCGATCCCGGGACTCCAGGATCATGACCTGAGCTGAAGGCAGTCGCTTAACCAACTGAGCCACCCAGGCGCCCTCAAGATTATATTTCTAAGGATATGTTTTGCCACAAACATCATTGTCTGTCGGCGGGGCGGCGGGGGGGGGGTGTCAGGGCATACGGATGTTCAGACATTGGAAAGGGGAATTATAGGAAAATTCTATTAAATCTTGACTTACAAAGCCAGTTGTGCTTTTGCCCCTATCGTTGTCCAGAGTTATTCTTCATAGCCAGTATTCCAAACCCATTTCCTGATCTCTCCAGGTTTTACCACAGACCCATCCCTTTTAGCAAAGTATCTTTTTCCTACTTTATTGAGATCAAGCCCATCCTTAGGTGAATCACACTTCATCCCTTTAAAATATTATTGTAGTTTGATGGTCCTGCTCTTCTCTGGTCTCAGAAGAGGAAGACATTCGTCTTCTTTACCAAGGCTGGTCCTACTAGCTGTCTTATTTCTACCAAATACTGTTCTCTCTGAGTCTGGCTCCACTTATTTTGTACTCTTTCCTGTTGCTCTTTTCCCCACCTGTCTACAAGCTTTCTGAGATTGTCCATCTTCTAAAATAAAATCTCTTCTTATGTTGCTTTTCTGCTCTTCTGCTTACCTTGATGGCCATACCTTTTTAAGATATCCCCTCTGTGGTTGGCCTTTCTCCTGGCCATCCCTTACTCCTGAACCCTGTATGTACTATAGCCTGTGCACAGAGCTCCATGAAGCCCTAGTGCTGGGTGGTACCATTCCTGGGGAAGGGACTTTGGCAGTTGCTTCCAGGCCATCTCCCACTTTACTCCCTGGGTTGCAGGAGGTGGACTTCTGAGGAGGGAGGGTAAGAGAAGAAGGATTTCCTTAGGATAATTCTCTTCCATCTGTCTTGCCTCCATTGGCACTCTTAATGTTCCCTCTCCCCGTCCTAAACCAGGCAGATCAGGGTTCTCTCTACACCTGGCCCTAAGGTAAGCCATTATATGGTTTCTGTGAATGTTCCCCTGTTTCCTCCCTGGTCTGTTCCCTACCACACCACACCCTCATTTCCTCTAAACTAAGTTGTTCTACCTGACACTCTTTAGGGAACTTCATGCTTTAATTTTGGCCCCACTTCATGAAGGCCTGTACCCATTTCACAGATGAAGTGTAGAAAAGTGAGATGACTTCGCTTAAGTCACACAGCTAGTAAGAGCCCAAACTTCTGGCTAAAGTGTGTG
>NW_027829179.1:0-271 GCF_054177405.1 Leptonychotes weddellii | reverse complement strand
TGTCAGGGTAATACTAGCTTCATAAAATGAATTGGACAGTGCTTCTCTATATTCTGAAGAGATGTATAGAATTGGTGTTAATTGTTCTTTAAATATTTTGTAGTTTTCTCCAGTGAAATCATCTGGGCCTGGAGATTTGTTTTTGGTATGTTTTAATATTATGAATTCATTTTTCTTAATAAAGTTATAGGACTGTTCTGTCAGTTTCATTTTGAATGAAATGTAGTAGTTTGTGCTTCTCAGGGAATTGGTCCATTTCATTTAAGTGGTC
>NW_027829178.1:0-271 GCF_054177405.1 Leptonychotes weddellii | reverse complement strand
TTAAGTTTTCAAGTAGGCTAAAATCTCTAAAGAGGATATCATATTTCAGAGGATAAGCAAATAATCAGAGCGTTATAGAATAAAACTGATTTAACAGAGGTTTTTTAAATGCACACATGATCTTCAAAAGTAGGTTACTTACAGCTCTGGGATTTAACAAAACTATCTACCCTTCTTTTCTAATTAATTTTCATAGCTCTTTCCACCACATTTCTCTTTCCCTTTTATCTCTAGTCATGATGTCTCCTGTTGAGGGAGAACAAAAGCAGGG
>NW_027829177.1:0-271 GCF_054177405.1 Leptonychotes weddellii | reverse complement strand
AGGGGCGCCTGGGTGGCTCAGTCGTTAAGCGTCTGCCTTCGGCTCAGGTCATGATCCCAGGGTCCTGGGATTGAGCCCCACATCAGGCTCCCTGCTCCGTGGGAAGCCTGTTTCTCCCTCTCCCACTCCCCCTGCTGTGTTCCCTCTCTTGCTGTGTCTCTGTCAAATAAATAAATAAAATCTTTAAAAAAAAAAAAAAGTAGAAAAAAAGCCAAACCTTCCCTGGGACGTCCTCTGACCTCTACGAAGGGAAGCGCCGTATCTGCTGAAG
>NW_027829176.1:0-271 GCF_054177405.1 Leptonychotes weddellii | reverse complement strand
TTTAATAAATCATATTTCAGCAACAGCATACTTAAATAATAGTAGATTTTATTAAGTAAATTTATTAGTTGAACAAAATATTTTTTGAAATCCTATTGAAAAGATAAATAGGATTGGTTTATTAAAGTTTGCCTTTATTAAAATAACCATCAAAGCGCAGGACATCATTATGCCAGCTTTCATCAGCATTAATATTTGCGAACATTGGAGCAGCTGCCGGTCTTTTAACCACTACCCTACCTCCAGCAGTAACATTATCCATGGCCAATCT
>NW_027829175.1:0-271 GCF_054177405.1 Leptonychotes weddellii | reverse complement strand
GATTTTTCTAGGCTGGCCCCGTTGAGGTCGATATGAAGATAGACTTGAGTATTTTCTTGTATCCCTGATGCCTCTCAAATGTAGTCTCTGCTGCCAGTTGAATCACTTGATGACCTTTTACTGGAATCGTTGCTTGCCATTGTCCCTTTGGAGAAGCTCTAGCAAAGACCGTAATTAAAGAATTAAAAAAAAAAAAAAAAGATGGGAACCAGGGTTGTGTATTTTAGACATGCTCTGGGTTGCTTGCCAATATTGTGTTAACATTTATTGC
>NW_027829174.1:0-271 GCF_054177405.1 Leptonychotes weddellii | reverse complement strand
TTGAGCCTCATGCTTAGGATCTGGGGAATTGAACAGTTACAGAGAGGTAGGAGGAGAGCTAATACACAGGGTCCATGGAGTGTGGTGTGCTCAGTTGCCATTCATATCCCAAAAGGGAGATGAAAGCCTGGGAATGAGGAGTCAGAGTGGCCACTGTCCAAAGGTGTGGGCTCATCCCCTAACCTGGAGAGATGTCACGGATGGTTGTAGGGGGCCACATCTGAAGCTCCCAGAGCTTAGTACAGAGCTTGTTCCATGGCACACTCTTGCT
>NW_027829173.1:0-271 GCF_054177405.1 Leptonychotes weddellii | reverse complement strand
TTTACCATTGCTATTTAATTTAGTTTTCTCAAAAACCCTTGGAGATAGACTTTATGACTCCCACCCCCATTTTAAAGATGAAGAGACAGACTCAGAGAGGGTAGTTACTTATTCAAGGCCACACACATAATCTGTTGCAGAGTTGGGACTTGAACCGAAGTCTAATAGATTCCAAAGTTTGGACTTTACTTGACTTGGAATTGGAGAGAAATGACTGAATGTTCTAGGCTAGGCCAGGCAGGGTTCAGGATTCCGCGGGAGAGGGCTGGGA
>NW_027829172.1:0-271 GCF_054177405.1 Leptonychotes weddellii | reverse complement strand
GGCAGGGGATGCTGTGGTGGGGCTAAGGCTCCCGCCTGAGACAAAAGCACAATCAGAGCAGCATTATAAAGGGAAAATGTGGGAGCTTTAACTCTGTCTTTCTGACTCAGAGGCCCAGCCACATTTCCCATCCCAGACTTCAGCAAATGTTTCCAGGAGAAATCCATCCTGGGGTTAATTAAAGGCTCAGCTCTGGACTCATCTATTAAGGCAGCTCCCTGCAACTGCCAAAGCTCAGCTGCATTCTCTTCCCCAGCAGAGCCCACCTGCC
>NW_027829171.1:0-271 GCF_054177405.1 Leptonychotes weddellii | reverse complement strand
AATGAATCGTGGATCACTACATCAAAAACTAATGATGTATTGTATGGTGACTAACATAGTAAAATAAAATTAAAAAAAAAAAAAAGTATCCCTGTTTCAAATCTGCCTCTGTTAGTCTCCACAGTTTTCACTGGTGTTAAACTAGTTTTTGTTAATTTTTTGGTTTGGTATTAATACTACATTGGTACTACTTTGATGCATATCCCACAGCCATGTGTGATGCAGAAATTCTAATTTCTCATTGGTGATTTGTTTACCGGACACAGCCCTG
>NW_027829170.1:0-271 GCF_054177405.1 Leptonychotes weddellii | reverse complement strand
TCCTCTGCGTGTTACCTCCCAACATCAGCCTGGGAGAGAGGTACTGTCACAACCCTACTTCCATGGAAGCTCCACACAGCTCCATGGAACATTCCCCAAAGCTCATACCTGGAAGAGGCAGATTCAGGCAGCCTGGGTCTTTTTTTTTTTATTCTTATGTTAATCCCCATACATTACATCATTAGTTCTAGATGAAGTGTTCCATGATTCATTGTTTGTGCATAACACCCAGTGCTCCATGCAGAACGTGCCCTCCTCCATACCCACCCCC
>NW_027829169.1:0-2426 GCF_054177405.1 Leptonychotes weddellii | reverse complement strand
TATCCAGCTAGGCTGTCATTGAAAATAGAAGGAGAGATAAAAAGCTTCCAAGACAAACAAAAACTAAAGGAATTTGCAAACACGAAACCAGCCCTACAAGAAATCTTGAAAGGGGTCCTCTAAGCAAAGAGAGAGCCTAAAAGCAACATAGAACAGAAAGGAACACAGACAATACACAGTAACAATCACCTTACAGGCAATACAATGGCACTAAATTCCTATCTTTCAATAGTTACCCTGAATGTAAATGGGCTAAATACCCCAATCAAAAGACATAGGCTATCATATTGGATTAAAAAACAAGACCCATTGATAGGCTGTCTGCAAGAGACTCATTTTAGTTCCAAAGACACCCCCAGATTGAAAGTGAGGGGGTGGAAAGCCATTTACCATGCTAATGGACACCAAAAGAAAACTGGGGTGCCAATCCTTAGTTCAGACAAACTGGATTTTAAACCAAAGACTGTAATAAGAGATGAGGAAGGACACTATATCCTACTTAAAGGGTCTCTCCAACAAGAAGATCTAACAATTGTAAATATCTATGCCCCTAACATGGGAGCAGCCAATTATATAAGGCAACTAATAACAAAAGCAAAAAAACACATTGACAACAATACAATAATATTGGGGGACTTTAACATTCACCTCACTACAATGGACAGATCATCTAAGCAAAAGATCAACAAGGAAATATAGACTTTAAATGATACACTGGACCAAATGGACTTCACAGATGTATTTAGAACATTCCATCCCAAAGCAAGAGAATACACATTCTTCTCTACTATACATGGAACATTCTCCAGAAGAGATCACATCCTAGGTCACAAATCAGGCCTCAACTGGTACCAAAAGATTGGGATCACTCCCTGCATATTTACAGACCAAAATGCTTTGAAACTAGAACTCAATCACAAGAGGAAAGTCAGAAAGAACTCAAATACATGGAGGCTAATGAGCATCCTACTAAAGAATGAATGGGTCAACCAGGAAATTAAAGAAGAATTAAAAATATTCATGGAAACAAATAAAAATGAAAACACAACTGTTCAAAATCTTTGGGATGCAGCAAAGGCATTCCTAAGGGGAAAGTATATAGCAATACAAGCCTTTCTCAAGAAACAAGAAAGGTCTCAAATACACAACCTAACCCTCCACCTAAAGGAGCTGGAGAAAGAACAGCAAATAAAGCCTAAACCCAGCAGGAGAAGAGAAATAATAAAGATCAGAGCAGAAATCAATGAAATAGAAACCAAAAGAACAGTAGAACATATCAACGAAACTAGGAGCTTGTTCTTTGAAAGAAATAACAAGATTGATAAACCCGTGGCCAGACTTATCAAAAAGAAAAGAGAAAAGACCCAAATCAACAAAATCATGAAAGAAAGGGGAGAGATCACAACCAACACCAAAGAAATACAAACAATTATAAGAACATATTATGAACAACTATATGCCAGCAAATTAGATAATCTGGAATAAATAGATGCATTCCTAGAGATGTATCAACTACCAAAACTGAACCAGGAAGAAATAGAAAACATGAACAGACCTATAACCACTAAGGAAATTGAAGCACTCATCAAAAATCTCCCAACAAAACAAAGCCCAAGGCCAGATGTCTTCCCAGGGGAATTCTACCAAACATTTAAAGAATTAATACCTATTCTTCTGAAACTGTTCCAAAAAAGAGAAATGGAAGGAGAACTTCCAAACTCGTTTTATGAGGCCACCATTGCCTTGATCCCAAAACCAGACAAAGACCCCATCAAAAAGGAGAATCACAGACCAATATCCCTGATGAACATGGATGCAAAAATTCTCACCAAAATACTAGCCAATAATATCCAACAGTGCATTAAAAGGATTATTCACCACGACCATGTGGGATTTATCCCTGGGCTGCAAGGTTGGTTAAACATCCACAAATCAATCAAAGTGATACAATACATTAACAAAAGAAAGAACAAGAATCCTATGATCCTCTCAATAGCTGCCGAAAAAGCATTTGAAAAAGTACAGCATCTTTTCTTGATCAAAACTCTTCAGAGTATAGAGATAGAGGGTACATACCTCAATATCATAAAAGCCAACTATGAAAAACCCACAGTGAATATCATTCTCAATAGGGAAAAACTGAGAGCTTTCCCCCTAAGGTCAGGAACATGGCAGGGATGTCGACTATCACCACTGCTATTCAACATAGTATTAGAAGTCCTAGCCCCAGCCATCAGACAACAAAAAGAAATAAAAGGCATCCGAATCAGCAAAGAAGTCAAACTCTCACTCTTTGCAGATGATATGATACTTCATGTGGAAAACCCAAAAGACTCCCCCCCCCCCAAAACTGCTAGAACTCATACAGGAATTCAGTAAAGTGGCAGGATATAAAATCAATGCACAGAAATCAGTGATATTCCTAT
>NW_027829168.1:0-271 GCF_054177405.1 Leptonychotes weddellii | reverse complement strand
TAATATTCTCATTACCATTGCATATCATTGGTTATAAATTAATACATTCAAATCTATCTCTCTTTTCCTCTATCTCTCTCTCTTCTACATACAAACTTAACACATAATAAACTGCAAATACATATTCTAACATATTAACTGGGATCATCTCTTGGTGCTATGTTGTATGATATGCTTTATTAGTTTTCTTTACACTCATATTTAAAAAAATATTTACAATAAAAGGAGTACTTTTTTAAATATTAAGGAATACAATATTAAATTTCATTAA
>NW_027829167.1:0-271 GCF_054177405.1 Leptonychotes weddellii | reverse complement strand
GTTCCCTCTCTCGCTGTCTCTTTCTCTGTCAAATAAATAAATAAAATCTTTAAAAAAAAAAAAAAAACAGTATTGTCTTTTCACTAAGGTGAAACCTCAAGCTTCCTGTATGTTGCAGCACATGTCAGAATTTCTTTTCTCTTTAAGACTGAATAATATTCTATCGGATGTATAGGCCATTGTTTATCCATCCATCTGTTGATGGACATTTGGCTTGCTTCCACATTTTGGCTACTATGAATGATACTGCTTTGAATGTAGGTACACAAAT
>NW_027829166.1:0-271 GCF_054177405.1 Leptonychotes weddellii | reverse complement strand
AAATGGAAGAAGACCAGTTTGGAAGTTACCAGACAAGTAACAGTGAAGAGGAACTTAAAAGAAAGGCAACAGTCTTTTTTTTTTTTTTTTAAAGATTTTATTTATTTATTTGAGAGAGAGAATGAGATAGAGCGAGAGCATGAGAGGGGGGAGGGTCAGAGGGAGAAGCAGACTCCCTGCTGAGCAGGGAGCCCGATGCAGGACTCGATCCCAGGACTCCAGGATCATGACCTGAGCCGAAGGCAGTCGCTTAACCAACTGAGCCACCCAG
>NW_027829165.1:0-271 GCF_054177405.1 Leptonychotes weddellii | reverse complement strand
TCTAGTGGGAGAGAGAATGAATATAACTCTATTTAGGTTAAAAATTTAGAGCCAAATTCTCACTGGCCTGGCAAGAAGAGAGGAATGCACTTAAGCCCGTCTCAGTGGACTCCCCACTGCCCTTCCTCTGCCTGCTCAGAGCCTCTCTGTCTGCTTCCGAGGCCCAGACTCCGCCAGAGAAGAGAATAGGGAAGAGAACACCAGGGGCCTCCCCGGCCACTCAGGAGAGGGCAGGACACTTTTTAACGACGCTCTGGGCAAATTTGCTAAA
>NW_027829164.1:0-271 GCF_054177405.1 Leptonychotes weddellii | reverse complement strand
CAATGAATCATGGAACACTTCATCTAGAACTAATGATGTAATGTATGGGGATTAACATAAGAATAAAAAAATAAAAAAAAATAGGAAATGAGGGTAATTCTAAACAAAGATAGGAGTATTCAAAAGTCACTGACTTGTGAAAGCTTGGGATATTGTGGAAAAATATGTAAATGGTTCAACATAACTGAGCATGGGGATAAATGGCTGTATAGGAAGTTAAAAGGGTCTTCTGTGCTACATAAGAGCATCTTGATTTAATTGTCTAGGTTGT
>NW_027829163.1:0-271 GCF_054177405.1 Leptonychotes weddellii | reverse complement strand
GGAAGGATGAATTCCCAAGGAAGACAAGATCACTCATGGAGAGTGTTGAGAGGTTGTCAGGGAAGAAAACTGTGAACATTAAAATGTCATGAAGTCTACCTTCCTTAATTGAATACCCAATTTCAGAGGAAATCAGGGGAAAGTAATTGTAGTGAAAATTCCATAGACAAGGACCTAGAAGATTTTGGCACTCTTGACAGCCTATCCTTATTCCAAATGACAAGATAATTTAGACATCTGCTCTTAACCAAGGTGAATAACCACACCTGAC
>NW_027829162.1:0-271 GCF_054177405.1 Leptonychotes weddellii | reverse complement strand
AAACATAATTTATACTTTCTGTAAAGTTATTTTTAACAAGGTTCTTCCCATGATGAGGCTCCAGAGGCTCCAGGCAGTGGAGAATTTAAGAGTGCCAAAATTCCAAACCTGGATCTAGCCTTTTTTTTTTTTTTGGCAGGCTACCTCCTCCTAGCCTTTTAGCTGTATCACCCTTCACTTTACCTCGCCCTCAGCATGGAGAATCTCAGTCACGTTTTGTGGTTCATGTCTATTTTATCATGGTATTTAATTTATTTTGTTTTTCCCTTTT
>NW_027829161.1:0-271 GCF_054177405.1 Leptonychotes weddellii | reverse complement strand
CTCATTCTCTCTCTCTCAAATAAATAAATAAAATCTTTAAAAAAAACAAACAAACAAAAAAAACAAAGATGAAGCAGTTGTAACACATACATTTCTGATGGAAATATAAAATGGTATAAACACTTTGGAAATAGATACTGTATAATCCGGCAATTCCTTTCTTAGGTATTTATCCAAGGAAAATGAAAATATTGGTCTGTACAGAAAGGTTTTAGCAGCTTCATTCATAAGAACCCAAACCTGGAAACAAGTCCAATTATCACCAGTGTGT
>NW_027829160.1:0-271 GCF_054177405.1 Leptonychotes weddellii | reverse complement strand
AACCATTAGAAGCAATGCTGGGCCATGCAGGACCCTGGAGACTCACTAGTTAGTAACCCTTTAGTGGCTGGGCTACTAGGAAGTCCAGGAAGGTCCCAGAGGAAGGGCCAAGGTGGCGGGGAGCACAGCACTTGGGAAGAGGTAGCAGGTTGGGGCAATGACTATGTATGAACTAGTCCTGAAGGCTATACTGGTACACACTGGCCAAATACCATCTCTGAGCTTAATACCTAAAGAGCCTGGTGGTGCCTACCGACATCAGGTGATGATT
>NW_027829159.1:0-271 GCF_054177405.1 Leptonychotes weddellii | reverse complement strand
GAGACTGAGGAGGCTAAGGGAGAGGTCCCTGCTTTCCTAGGCCTGCCTACAATCCCGGCACAGCTCTGTCCCCCCCCAGATCGGAGGCCTGCTGCTGGCCTCAACAACCACTGATCTAGTACTTTTATTAGGACGGCCAGGAACCGTGCAAGCTGTGCACACATTTGCCAGGGTGCTAACCACACAGTGGATATTGTACGTTCATTATAACACCTCCTGGCAGATGGCAGTAAAAGTCTTCTAACAAAACCAGTATATTATGACAGTTTTC
>NW_027829158.1:0-2426 GCF_054177405.1 Leptonychotes weddellii | reverse complement strand
ACTCTGAGAAACAAACAGGGTTTTAGAGGGGAGAGGGGTGGGGGGATGGGTTAGCCTGGTGATGGGTATTAAGGAGGGCACATACTGCATGGAGCACTGGGTGTTATACGAAAACAAAGGATTGTGGATCACCACATCAAAAACGAATGATGTATTGTATGGTGACTAACATAACATAAAAAAAAAAGGCAAATTTGAGAGGCACCTGGAAGAAAGAAATGAGAGCACTTGGCACACAGATACAAAATGGCTTATGGCAAACCTTGTATCAAGCTATTATTTATGTCCTGAATTCCTTTTTTTTTTTTTTTAAAGATTTTATTTCTTTATTTGACAGAGAGAGAGAGCACAAGCAGGGGGAGTGGCAGGCAGAGGGAGAGAGAGAAGCAGGCTCCCCACAGAGCAAGGGAAGCCCGATGTGGGACTCGATCCCAGGACCCGAGGATCATGACCCGAGCTGAAGGCAGTCGCCCAACCAACTGAGCCACCCAGGTGCCCCTGTCCTGAATTCCTTTTAATTGTTCCCATATTTATGTCTTGCTTCAACTGTCCAACTAGACTCTTACTGATTAAAGGGATATGTTTTATATGTCTTTGTAATTCACAGGAGACATAGAATAGAGCTGGGCATATAAGAGATCACCATTAAAGCATCATTAATTGACTGGCATAGGAATTCCATGCTGACATGAGAAAAGTTCATCTCATATTTATAAGGCTATTTAGAAGAAAACGAAACAAAAATTTATCAGATGACAGGTAAGATTAGGAAAATATATAGATTTGGTGAAATGCCCAAAATAGTTGTTGAGAACAAACAAATGCACTTAGAAATTCACTTAGAAAAGAGCTTTACATGACATCAGCTTTATCTTTCTGATACCCAAACTGCTTGAAACCATTTCAATTTTCAATTCAATTTTTAGTGAATTGTTCTTATTTTTCCAACTAATTTTTATTGATGGAATACAAGACATCTTGTCCTTATTCAATCAAATATATTTTTTCTAACTTGGCACCAAAATAGACACATAGATCAACAGAACAGGATAGAAAACCCAGAAATAAACCCACATCTATATGGTCAATTAATTTTCAATAAAGCAGGAAAGAATATCCAATGAGAAAAAGAAAGTCTCTTCAACACATGGTGTTGAGGAAACTGGACAGCAACATGCAAAAGAATGAAAACTGGACCACTTTCTTACCCTGTACACAAAAATAAATTCAAAATGGATGAAAGTCCTAAATGTGAGACAGGGATCCATCAAAATCCTAGAGGAGAATACAGGTAGTAACTTTTGTGATATCGGCCATAGTAACTTCCTACTAGATATGTCTCCTGAGGCAAGGGAAACAAAAACAAAAATGAACTATTGAAATTTCATCAAAATAAAAAGCTTCTGCCCAGCAAAGGAAATAATCAAGAAAACTAAAAGGCAACCTCCAGAATGGGAGAAGATATTTGCAAATGACATATCTGATAAAGGGTTAGTATCCAAAATATATAAAGAACTTAAAAAACTCAACACCCAAAAAACAAATAATCCAATTAAAAATGGGCAGAAGACATGAATAGACAGTTTTCCAAAGAAGACAACCAGATGGCCAACAGACACATGAAAAGATGCTCAACATGACCCATCATCAGGGAAATACATATCAAAACTATAATGAGATACCACCTCACAACTGTCAGAATGGCTAAAATCAACAATACAAGAAACAACAGGTGCTGGTGAGCATGTGGAGAAAGGCAAACCCTCTTGCACTGTTGGTGGGAATACAAGCTAGTGCACCCACTCTGGAAAACAGTATGGAGGTTCCTCAAAAAGTTAAAAATAGAACAACCTGGGGCACCTGGCTGGCTCATTCAGAGGAGCATGTGACTTTTGATCTTGGGATCATGGGTTTGAGTCCCACGTTGGGTGTAGAGATTACTTAAAGAAATAAATAAACTTAAAATGCAAAAGAACTACCCTATGATCCAGCAACTGCACTACTAGGTGTTTACCCAAAGCATACAAAAATACTAATTCTAAAGGGATACATATATCCCAGTGTTTACCCCAGCATTATCTACAATAGCCAAACCATGGAAACAGCCTGAGTGTCCATCAACTGATGAATGGATACACACACACACACACACACACACACAGACACACACACACAGTGAAATATTATTCGACCATATAAAAGATTAAAATCTTGCCATTTGCAACGACATGGATGGAGCGGGACAGTATTATGCTAAGCAAAATAAGTCAGTTGAAGAAAGACAAATACCATATGATTTCGCTCATATGTGGAATTTAAGAAACAAAACAAATGAACAAAGAGGGAAAAAAGAGAGAGGGGGACAAACTAAGAAACAGACTCTTTTTTTTTTTTTAAAGATTTTATTTATTTATTTGAGAGAGAGA
>NW_027829157.1:0-271 GCF_054177405.1 Leptonychotes weddellii | reverse complement strand
AGCTCCTCCGGGGTGGAGATTGGGAGGCCGCCATTTTCACTCTCTGCCTGCAAAGCTGTATGGAAAGCTTGCAGGGAACAAAAGATCCTGAGAGCACACCTGAGCAGATTACTTAGCCCGGACCAGGCAAGGGCGGGGCAATTCTGCCTCCGACAAAGACATTTGGGAACCACGGCAACAGGCCCCTCCCCCAGAAGATTAGCAAGAACAGCCAGCCAAGACCAAGTTTACCAATCAATGAGAACGGCAGAACTCCAGCGCTAGAGGAATA
>NW_027829156.1:0-271 GCF_054177405.1 Leptonychotes weddellii | reverse complement strand
TTGTGTTCCTGCTCTCGCTATCTCTCTCTCTGTCAAATAAATAAATAAAAATCTTTAAAAAAAAAAAAAAAAAAGAAGAGAGGAATGCACTTAAGCCCGTCTCAGTGGACTCCCCACTGCCCTTCCTCTGCCTGCTCAGAGCCTCTCTGTCTGCTTCCGAGGCCCAGACTCCGCCAGAGAAGAGAATAGGGAAGAGAACACCAGGGGCCTCCCCGGCCACTCAGGAGAGGGCAGGACACTTTTTAACGACGCTCTGGGCAAATTTGCTAAA
>NW_027829155.1:0-271 GCF_054177405.1 Leptonychotes weddellii | reverse complement strand
TGGGTGGCTCAGTTGGTTAAGCGACTGCCTTCGGCTCAGGTCATGATCCTGGAGTCCCAGGATCGAGTCCCACATCGGGCTCCCTGCTCGGCAGGGAGTCTGCTTCTCCCTCTGACCCTCCCCCCTCTCATGTGCTTGCTCTCTCTCATTCTCTCTCTCTCAAATAAATAAATAAAATCTTTAAAAATAAATAAATAAAATAAAATCTATGGCTGGTATTACGTGTATCAGTGGCTTGTCCTTTTTGTTGCCAAGTATCATTGCATCTGTT
>NW_027829154.1:0-271 GCF_054177405.1 Leptonychotes weddellii | reverse complement strand
TGTTTCTTTTTAAAAAAAGGGATTGATAAGATGGTTGAAAAAGGGAAAAGAAAAAATTTAAAAAAAAAGTTAAAAAAAAATTAACTTTGAAAGACTAAAGAGTCATGGTAAAAAAGCCATGGATTCTATGTGCAGTATTCCCCTAACTCTGGAGTTCTGCTATTCTCATTGTTTGGTAAACTTGGTCTTGGCTGGTTGTTCTTGCTGATCTTCTTGGAGAGGGTCCTGTTGCCATGTTTCCCAAATGTCTCTGCCGTAGGCAGAATTGCCC
>NW_027829153.1:0-271 GCF_054177405.1 Leptonychotes weddellii | reverse complement strand
GGAAAGTAAAAAATTGGGAGGAAAGAACGTTTAATAAATTTCAAAACACTTGACAGGGCATTAATGAATGCCATCTCCATTGTTTTATCATCATTATGGTTATTTACGTTGTTTGTTATAGATGCTCTTCCCTGTGATGCCCCTATGTGCCATTTACCATGCTAGGTCATTTCTTTAAATTATTCAGTCCTCAAGGGGCACCTGGGTGGCTCAGTCGGTTAAGCGTCTGCCTTCGGCTCAGGTCATGATCCCAGGGTCCTGGGATCGAGCC
>NW_027829152.1:0-271 GCF_054177405.1 Leptonychotes weddellii | reverse complement strand
TTAAGGCCTGCAGAGAAATCCCAAGGATGCATATATACAGAGGATAGGCCATGTCAGGACCCAGCAAGAAAAGCCACAGTCCACAAATCAAGGAGAAAGGCTTTAAGACAAACCAAACCTGGAAGCACCTTAATCTTGGCCTTGCAGCCTCCAGAACTATGAAATAAATAAATACCTGTTGTTTAAGCCACTCAGTCTACGGGACTTTATTATGGCAGCCCTGGCACCCTAACACACTGCCCAATGATCCCTCAGGGCTGCCAAGGGCATG
>NW_027829151.1:0-271 GCF_054177405.1 Leptonychotes weddellii | reverse complement strand
GTTCACAAAATCATCACACAAGATAACAGGCACGATCATTCACTTTTATTTTCCACAAACACTTCTTGAGATTGCTATGGAAAGGCTATTTCTGAAATACAAGGGATCCAGAGACATACTATACATCCTCTGATCTCAAAGAAAACACAATCCAATTAGTCTATAAGAGTGCTTTATTTATTTATTTATTTAAAGATTTTATTTATTTATTTGAGAGAGAGAGAATGAGAGACAGAGAGCATGAGAGGGAGGAGGGCCAGAGGGAGAAGCA
>NW_027829150.1:0-271 GCF_054177405.1 Leptonychotes weddellii | reverse complement strand
CAAACAATGAATCATGGAACACTACATCAAAAACTAATGATGTAATGTACGGTGATTAACATAACATAATAAAAATAAATAAATCTGAGGATCGATACAAGGAAGTACCTTGTTGCCATGCACCTAAGCCATATTTTCCAATATCATCTATAATATTAATAAGGTGGCTTCCGCCCCCCTCCCCGCCCACCATTTGCCACTTGAACTCCTTCTTGGTTCAGAGGTTTTAGTCGTGAATCAGGTACTTCTTGTGGTTGCCTCACGTCCTTTC
>NW_027829149.1:0-271 GCF_054177405.1 Leptonychotes weddellii | reverse complement strand
GCTACATGGTATTTTATTCGACTGATGCACCGCAATTTTTTAGGCAATCCTCAATTAATGGCTATTAGGTCGTTTCCATTCTTTTGCGACTATAAACAACACCATGATGAACATCCGTGAGGCTAACTCTCTGGTTGATTATTTGTTCAGACTGATGATCAGAGCTGCCATATTTTTAGTGTGCATTCTCCCTTATCTGGAAACAGATCTAGCTTAGCCAATGTACATAACTGTACTTGTCAGGGGTGGAATTCATACCCAGGGCTGTCTG
>NW_027829148.1:0-271 GCF_054177405.1 Leptonychotes weddellii | reverse complement strand
CAGCCAGGACGCTTTCGGTTGTTTCCATATCATTTGGAGTGACACAGAGTAGATATTTCCCTTGTCTGTGTATCGCGCACAGCAAGCTTTGCAGGGAGCGCTCAGCCATTTGCATTTCGAAAGAGGCAGAGGCCTGACAGAGATTTTTTTGAGCTATTATGAAGCACTTATTAGTAGAAACTGAACCATCCCCCCCCCCACATCATCTCCTTCCTCATAATGATTATTTCTACAAATTCTCTGCACCTTCCAAAAATTCTAGGGCACACTG
>NW_027829147.1:0-2427 GCF_054177405.1 Leptonychotes weddellii | reverse complement strand
TTTTTTTTTTTTTAAAGATTTTATTTATTTATTTGAGAGAGAATGAGATAGAGAAAGAGAGCATGAGAGGGGGGAGGGTCAGAGGGAGAAGCAGACTCCCCGCTGAGCAGGGAGCCCGATGCGGGACTTGATCCCGGGACTCCAGGATCATGACCTGAGCCGAAGGCAGTCGCTTAACCAACTGAGCCACCCAGGCGCCCGAGAACATTTTCATCACCTCAGAAAAGAAGCCCTGTTCCTATTGGCAAACATTCACCTATTCCTCTACCCACTCCCCAGTCCTAAGTACTAACAAATCTACTTTCTGTCTCTATAAATTTCCCTATTTTGGACTTGCACATGAATGGAGTCATATAATATATGGTCTTTTGTGACTGGCTTCTTTCAGATAATATAACATCTTCAAGGTTCATCCATGTTGTAGCATGTGTAAGTACTTCATTCTTTTTTAGGATGAATAATATTCCATTGTATGAATATGGCACTTTCTGTTTATCCATTTGTCAGTTGATGAACATTTGGGTTGTTTTCAGCTCTTGGCTACTATGAATAATACTGCTATAATCATCCATATGCAAGTTCTTGTGTGGATACTTTTTCATTTTTCTTGGATATATACCTAGGAGTGAAATTGCCCAGTCATAGGACAACTTTGTGTCTGATCATTTGAGAAATTACCAGAATGAAAAAAAAGGGAAATTACCAGAATGTTTTTCAAAGTGGATGCATCATTTTACATTTCCACCAGTAGTGTATGAGGGTTCCAATTAACCCAAATCCTTGCTAATACTTATTATCTGACTTTTTGATTTTAGTCATCTGAGTGTGTGTGAAGTGGTATCTCACTGTGGTTTTGATTTACATTTTGCTGATGATGAATGTTGTTGTGCATCTTTTCATGGGTTTATTGGCCATTTGTTTATCTTTCTTGGGCCCTTTAGTATTTCTTGTAAGACAGGTCTGCTAGAGATGGATTCTCTTAGTTTTTTTTCTCTGGTAAAGTCTTAATAGCCCTTTTTGAAGGATAGTTTTGCCAGGTATGTGATTCTTGGTTGACAGCTCCAACTTCTTCCCCCCTACTGCCCCCCGCCCAGACATGCACATATGCATTGACTATGTCATCTCACTGTTTTCTGGGCTCCCTGGTTTCTGATGAGAAATCGTGAATCTTGTTGAGGATCCCTTGTATATGATGAGTCACTTTTCTCTTTCTGCTTTCTAGATTCTGTCTTTGGCTTTTGTCAGTTTAACTATGTGTCTCAGTGTAGATCTCTTTGAGTTTATCCTACTTGGGATTTGGTGAACTTCTTGGATATGTAGATTCAGGTTATCTCATTAAGTTGGGAAAGTTTTTGGCTATCATTTCTTCAAATATTCTTTCTGCCCCTTTCTAATCTCTCTTTCAAGAACTCCTATTATGTGTATGTTGGTATGCTTGATGATATGCCACAGGTTTCTGAGACTTTGTTTCTTTTTCTTCATTATTTTTTTCTTTCTATACCTCAGACTGGATGATCTCAATTGACCCATCTTCAAGTTTGCTGATTCTGTCTTCTGCTTGCTCAAATCTACTATTGAGTCCCAGTAATGAATTTTTCATTTCAGGAATTACACTTTTTAACTCCAGAATTTCTACTTGGTTCCTTCTTACAATTTCTATCTTTTTACTGGTATTTTTATTTAGTGAGAGGATCACTTTCATACTTTTATTTAATTCTTTAGACATGGTTTTCTTTAGTTCTTTGAACATATTTAAAATAGCTAACTTAGAGCCTTTGTGTAATAAGTCTGAAGTCTGGGCTTCCTCAGGAACATTTTCTATGACTTGATTTTCTTTTTTTACTTGTCTCTGGGTCATGTTCTTTTTTCTTTATATGTCTTATGATTTTTTTATTATGTTAATCACCATATATTACATCATTCGTTTTTGATGTAGTGTTCGATGATTCATTGTTTGCGTATAACACCCAGTGCTCCATTCAGTACATGCCCTCTTTAATACCCATCACAAGGCTAACCCATCCCCCCACCCCTCTCCCCTCTAGAACCCTCAGTTTGCTTCTCAGAGTCCATAGTCTCTCATGGTTCATCTCCTCTTCCGATTCCCCCCTCCTTTATTTTTCCCTTCCTACTATCTTCTTTTTTTTAACATATAATGTATTATTTGTTTCAGAGGTACAGATCTGTGATTCAATAGTCCTACACAATTCACAGCGCTCACCACAGCACATACCCTCCCCAATGTCTATCACCCAGCCACCCCATCCCTCCCACCCCCCACCACTCCAGCAACATTCAGTTTCTTTCCTGAGATTAAGAATTCTTCATATCAGTGAGATCATATGATACATGTCTTTCTCTGATTGACTTATTTCGCTCAGCATAATGCCCTCCAGTTCCATCCACGTTGTTGCAAATGGCAAGATC
>NW_027829146.1:0-271 GCF_054177405.1 Leptonychotes weddellii | reverse complement strand
CCCTCTCATGCTGTTTCTCTCTCTCTCTCTCTCTCTCAAATAAATAAATAAATAAAATCTTTAAAAAAAAACAAACATCCTCCCGGAAGCCACCATCAGAGGCCGCTTCTCCCAGGCTGTCTGTTCCTGTGCCGGGGGCCCCCACGCCAAACTGCTCTCGGCGTGGCCGTCCCTCACCAGCTCGCTCCAGCCTGAAGCCGGGTGCTGGTCCACACACTCGCTCCGAAGCCATCGCTTGTACCCATCTCCAGGCCACTTGTCACGGAGATCT
>NW_027829145.1:0-271 GCF_054177405.1 Leptonychotes weddellii | reverse complement strand
GAAGAAGTAGGATTCCAATCCCAAGAGCCTTTCACTCTCAGCAGATGATCCAGAAGTATCTGTTTCCACAGATGAACTGACAAGCTCACCTGGATCTGCATTTGTCCTTTCCTCTTACATCAGTGAAGGCTTCTGTGACGGTCTGTTTACCTCTGTGCTTTGCATCGTGTGTGCGTGTGTGTGTGTGTGTGTGTGTGTGTGTGTGTGTGAGAAAATGTCCCCCTTTTGGGCCATTTTAACCATTTTTTTAAGTGTACAATTCAGTGGCATT
>NW_027829144.1:0-271 GCF_054177405.1 Leptonychotes weddellii | reverse complement strand
TTGAATTATTCTTTTTCCCTTTTTAAACCAACATCTTATCAATCCCTTTTTAAAAAAACATTTATATTTTTCATTTTTTGAGTCATATTCTATCTCTTCATAGTAGTTACCCGTATTTTTGGTATATATATATAAGTTGTTCTCTCTTTAAAATTTTCAGATAGTTTCTTCTAACAGATCAAAATATACTCTAAATCTCTAGTATATGGGTTTTTCTACTCCCCTGCCTGATCACATTCTCTCCCTTTTTATTTCTATTTTTTTAAATCCT
>NW_027829143.1:0-271 GCF_054177405.1 Leptonychotes weddellii | reverse complement strand
AGAGCCAGCCAACTGATCTGGGTTGGCCAAAAACTGCACGAATTCATTCAATTATCCACGAGCATTTCAAAGCGATCGGTATGCTTATTGCTTGTAAAGGTGATACATTAAGGCACAGATGGGATTTTACATCTGTACAAATCATTGCGCACAAGCCATTCCTAATAGACCTTCCCTGAGCACCTGCCAATGTGCAGGCCCTGGGCTCAGAGCTGCGGATATAGAGATGGTCAGATGGAGGCCCTGTCCTGGAGGAGCTCAGAGCCCCATC
>NW_027829142.1:0-271 GCF_054177405.1 Leptonychotes weddellii | reverse complement strand
TCCCATACCCTGGGATCATGATCTGAGCTGAAGGCAGAGCAGACACTTAACCAACTGAGCCACCCAGGTGCCCCTATCCTAGTGTGAATTTGCTTGATTCTGCATTTAGGTGACTAGCACAGCTTGGAGAATGGAGGCTTTTTTTTAAGATTTTTTTTTTTTTAATTTGTCAGAGAGAGAGAGAGAGAACAAGCAGGGGGAGCAGCAGGCAGAGGGAGAAGCAGGCTCCCCACTGAGCAAGGAGCCCGATGTGGGACTCGATCCCAGGACC
>NW_027829141.1:0-271 GCF_054177405.1 Leptonychotes weddellii | reverse complement strand
GTCATCACTGAGTTCCAGAAGAAGCCACTCCAGTGGCAGAAAGAGCTCCTTCATAGATTATATAGAAAGTACAGTAATTTCCAGGTTTGTCAATAGTTTCTGTTCAGGAGAAATCTGTTATTAAATGCTGCTGTGTCATCTTGCTTCAAAGTGTAATATTTAATTTTCCAGTAGAAAATAGGCCAGGATTCAAAACTGGTGAATTACAAGGTAGTCCACTTAATTAATGAGTAAAAGAATTTAATGTTCCCTCTTCCCCAGCATGATTATA
>NW_027829140.1:0-271 GCF_054177405.1 Leptonychotes weddellii | reverse complement strand
AGAGCCAGCCAACTGATCTGGGTTGGCCAAAAACTGCACGAATTCATTCAATTATCCACGAGCATTTCAAATCGATCGGTATGCTTATTGCTTGTAAAGGTGATACATTAAGGCACAGATGGGATTTTACATCTGTACAAATCATTGCGCACAAGCCATTCCTAATAGACCTTCCCTGAGCACCTGCCAATGTGCAGGCCCTGGGCTCAGAGCTGCGGATATAGAGATGGTCAGATGGAGGCCCTGTCCTGGAGGAGCTCAGAGCCCCATC
>NW_027829139.1:0-271 GCF_054177405.1 Leptonychotes weddellii | reverse complement strand
CTATTTTGCTTTAATTTTTTTTGTTGTTTGTGCCCTATCATTGATCTCATTGCTCAAGTTCTCTATTTTCCGTTCTTGCTTGTTCTTGCTTGTTCTTGCTTTGAGGAAAAGACAGAGCCCCTTAGGAAATATGATGTTGTAGTAGATTAGGAACTGTCTGAATGATTATTCTTCCAGGAAAAAAAAAAAAAAAAAAAAAAGCTCTGTCACATTTTGTTTATGGTATACAATATTCCACCTGGCCTCCCATTTGTTTTCTGGAGGAAAATTG
>NW_027829138.1:0-271 GCF_054177405.1 Leptonychotes weddellii | reverse complement strand
GGGAGCCCAGCCAGGGGAGGGCTCCAACTGCGCCGGGTCCCCGTGTGCCCCCTGGTGAAGCAGCCCCACGGTGCCCAGCGAGCACTAAGCACTCCTGCAGAAATCCTCCGCAGCTGCAGGACACCGAGGCCCCGGGGACGGGCTGTGTGCGCGGGCGATGCTGACAGCTCAGGGGTGCCGGGTGCCCCCGCCCCCCCCCCGGGGCCATCTCCACCCCTGCTCCAGGCTGCACAACGCCCACCCCCATCCTGACCCCTCCACAGCTGCCCAC
>NW_027829137.1:0-271 GCF_054177405.1 Leptonychotes weddellii | reverse complement strand
ATGATCTCACAGATATGTGGAATTTAAGAAACAAAACAGAGGATCATAGGGGAAGGGAGGGAAAAATAAAATGACAAAATCAGAGAGGGAGAAAAACCATAAGAGACTCTTAACTACAGGAAACAAATTGAGGGTTACTGGAGGGGAGAGGGGTGGAGGGATGGGATAACTGAGTGATGGACATTAAGGAGGGCACATGATATAATGTGCACTGGGTGTTATATGCAACTGATGAATCCCTGAACTCTACCTCAGAAACTAATAATACACT
>NW_027829136.1:0-2427 GCF_054177405.1 Leptonychotes weddellii | reverse complement strand
AAGAATTCCTCATATCAGTGAGATCATATGATACATGTCTTTCTCTGTTTGACTTATTTCACTCAACATAATACCCTCCAGTTCCATCCACGTCGTTGCAGATGGCAAGATCTCATTCCTTTTGATGGCTGCATAATATTCCATTGTATATATATACCACATCTTCTTTATCCATTCATCTGTCGATGGACATCTTGGCTCTGGGATAACATACTTTTTATCAAAGGAAAAAAATTAACATTTATCAACTATTCCCTTCCCCTTGTAGAGCCTAAGAGGGAAATGAGAAAGCAGAAGACCACAGTTGATGACACACTGCAATTTATCCAGGGGCTTCTAAATGTTCAGAGAGGGCAACAGAGAGATGATTTCCTTTAAAAGAATTTGGATTGGATTCCTGAAAGGAAAGGGTCCCCCAAATGGAGGGTGTTGCACTACCTAAATGGCATTTAAGAATAGAAGTGTCTGATAATTCAACTTGAAGATGTCTGCACTGCCGTGATGTCACCCCTACTTGTATGATCCTGAACTCTAACCACGTGTATCAGTCATATCCTTGATGTGAGAGAGAATGGAAGGGAACTGACAAGAGCAGCTTTTGATGGTAAAACTAGGAGCCAAATGCCTGCAAGTCAAACTGTGGAAGGAGGAGAGCTAGAATTAAAAGGATGGAATTTTCTATAAGAAATACAAAGATTTTTGGTACCTGACTCCTACTTACATTAATTAGACCAAAAAGATTAATCTTTTCTGAAAAACATTCTAATCATAAATCACTCACTTTAGTTCCACATTTGAAACAGTGTTGCCATAAAATCACCTATACTTTTCCTGAATTTAGCAATGAACAAAAGACATTGCATAAAATAATACATTTATCATAATTATTGGCAGGTGCAATTATCACCTTCATTATGAAATAGAATTACAACTGAATGTAGAAGTTGACAAATGTGAAATAGTTTTTCCAAGAATAAATGGGTATTGAAGCATTTAAAAGTCTGTAAAACCTCAGAGAAGCCTAAGTAGGATCTCTTCTAAAGTAATTGTAATAACAAGTTATCATCATTTTACTCTGAAATATATTCAGTTAACCAACAGTTGGTCATCTCATAAATATTTATTGAGGCTCACACTTATTTTATTTTATTTTATTATGTTATGTTAATCACCATACATTACATCATTAGTTTTTGATGAGGCTCACACTTTTAACTGTGATGTGTGATACAGGTAGATTGTAAGAATTAGAATCATCCCTAATGGAATTTATATTCTAGTATAAGGGACTAGAACAACATGCAGAAACTAAGTTTGACCTGAGTTAAGAAGTATGTGGTATCGACTCAAGTAGAGGGTGATCGGTAGGAGCTTCATGGGGGAAGCTGACACTTGAATGTACTCGTAAAGGGCTTGGACAGGTAGAAAAGAGAACCTCTCAGTTCTCATCGTGTTAAGCAAAGCCACATTAGTGGTATTAATTATGGTGTGCTTGAGGAGCAGAGGAGGACAAAGCTGACAGGAGGATGTATATGAAAGAGTAAAAAAATGAAGAGTGGAGTGAAGCTGGATCAAAGAGGGAATCAAGGTCTAAGAAGTAGGGCTTAGATGATTTATGAGGAAGATAACTGGCATGATATTTTAGGGTAGATGTAACAAAATCACCTATACTTTTACTGGTTTAGTAATGAACAGGACACCTGCTCTATTATTTCTCTTAAATGGTGATAAGCACAATTTGCCTACCCATGCATTTGCTTACTATAGTGCTTCTGATAGCCCGGTCTGATGACATGGAGACCAAATAGCCCATGACTAACACTACTGATTAATTGGTTTCATTAAAACAGGAAGTGATGGTGGCTTAATCCAAATAGAATTAAGTTTCAAACCCAACATGCAGAAATTAGAGAAATGGAGAACAGAGTTTCTGATTTGATAGATTTTAAAGCTCAGTCTTTGCACCATTAAAAGTAGTGATATAATGGCTCAATTTTGGCAAGGGCTAGTTGCCTTGAAGCAAGGTTTACAAGTGCTATTTTGAGCACTTTGCAGCAACAGAAGAGAAGGGACGAGGATAATTCCAATGAATCTTACACAAAAGATGTTGCCAATGTGAATTTATAATATGTGGGTCTGCACAGTATTCTTGTTTCTTTAGAATAGGATTTCACACTGGGAAAGAGGAGTAATCCATTAAGAATCAATCAACAGGGGCGGAGCAAGATGGCGGAGGAGTAGGAGACCTGGATTTCGTCTCCTCTCAGGAATTCAGCTGGATAGGGATCAAACCATTCTGGACACCTACAAACTCAACAGGAGATCGAAGAAAGGAATAGCAACAACTCTCTCAGCAGAAAAGCGACCACTTTCTGGAAGGTAGGACGTGCGGAGAAGTGAATCCGAGGCGATATTCGGGAGGATAGA
>NW_027829135.1:0-271 GCF_054177405.1 Leptonychotes weddellii | reverse complement strand
CAGAGCTGATCTCTCTCCCTCTACACAGCCCCCTCTGCCCTGCTCCCCACTCTGCCCTGCTCCCCACAGAATTCATGCAAGGCCGAGCAAGCTAGCCGGGGGCTGGGCCCTGCCCCTCTCTCATTGACTTCCTGGGGTAATGGTCACCACTGCACCACTACAGAGGTGAGTCTTCCATGGAGCTCTTTTTTTTTTTTTTTATTCTTATGTTAATCCCCATACATTGCATCATTAGTTTTAGATGAAGTGTTCCATGATTCATTGTTTGTGC
>NW_027829134.1:0-271 GCF_054177405.1 Leptonychotes weddellii | reverse complement strand
CTTCCTCGTCCTCCGTCATCACCCCGACCACCGGGATGTGGCGAGTGCTCCTGGACCTGATCTTGCCTCCGGGTTCCTGGACCTCGGCCGTCGCACCGGCCCCCGCTGTCCACATGGCTGCAGCGGCGGAGTGAGGGATGGAAGGGAGGGTCCTTCTGTCCTACCCTGTTCCCGTTAGCTGCAGGACCCAAAGAGACCCCGCCACCGAAAAGGGAAGGCCGCCTGAGAGCCGCTACAGTCGCGAAAAGCCCCGGGGGTCCGACAGTGGCCC
>NW_027829133.1:0-271 GCF_054177405.1 Leptonychotes weddellii | reverse complement strand
CCCACAGAGAAGGGGGAGCCCGATGTGGGGCTCGATCCCAGGACTCCGGGATCATGACCTGAGCCGAAGGCAGTCGCTTAACCAACTGAGCCACCCAGGCGCCCAAATCCACCCTTTTAATATGTACAAGTTAGGGGGTTTTAGTATATTTACAAAGTTGTACAACTGTCACCCCTATCCAATTCCAGAGCAATCTCATCATCTGAGAAAGAAACCCGGGATCTGTTAGCACTCACTCTCTCTTTCCCCTCCAACCCCTTCCCGGCTCTAG
>NW_027829132.1:0-271 GCF_054177405.1 Leptonychotes weddellii | reverse complement strand
TAGAAACCTTTGCAGGGAAATGCTTTATAAAGTAACAGCATTTCAATCTAATTATTTTTCTATTGACGAGATTGACCTTTCTCACTACAAAAGTTACTTCCTAAGAAACTAACATAGTCACAAAAAGAATAAATGTGTTCAATATTCATTCTTTAAAATTGCAGATAAACACAAAAGTTAAAAACATACATATATGATCATTTTGATTCAAAAAAGCAAAATGTTAAGATAACTAACATACTTGTATTTTTTGAGATGTTGAGTGAAGGAA
>NW_027829131.1:0-271 GCF_054177405.1 Leptonychotes weddellii | reverse complement strand
ATTTAATTGCATCTGCTAAGAGTTTGCCATGTAATAACATTCACTGGTTTCGGGAATTTGAATGTAGATATTTTTTTTTTTTTTAAAGATTTTTTATTTATTTATTTGAGAGAGAGAATGAGATAGAGAGAGCATGAGAGGGGGGAGGGTCAGAGGGAGAAGCAGGCTCCCCGCTGAGCAGGGAGCCCGATGCGGGACTCGATCCCGGGACTCCAGGATCATGACCTGAGCCGAAGGCAGTCGCTTAACCAACTGAGCCACCCAGGCGCCC
>NW_027829130.1:0-271 GCF_054177405.1 Leptonychotes weddellii | reverse complement strand
GACCTTGCCTACTGGCAAACTATGATAACAGCAATATGAACTCACATATTTATCTCAAAACTTACATAATTACACAGCTATGTACTTGCAACAAATATGTTCTTAATCAGAAATATCCTTTACACCTGAAAAATTGAATGGGCAAGAGTCACCAATTAAGGGACAACTAGTGCTCTCCTGATTAAACTTTTTTATTCCATAGCCCTTCTTAAAATTACACCCTAATTTGTGATTTAAAACCAATCACATATAAGGTGGAAAAAACAAAACA
>NW_027829129.1:0-271 GCF_054177405.1 Leptonychotes weddellii | reverse complement strand
CAAAGCTACTCTGCTTGCTTATGACTAGGACACCTCACAAAATCCACAGGGTTTGAGGAATTGGCCAGTAACAGCATTCCTAGGGATAAGAATTTTGGGGGAAACTGCATAAATTATCTCAACACCCCCCCGAGATTTAAACATTGGCAACAGATTATGATATTTTGTATTACTATGTTTAGAATATCTTCCTAATAATTTGACTTTTAGGAAGCACTCAGATGAGAAGAGAGCTAGACTTAGATGCCAAAGGCAAAAGAACAAAACATGA
>NW_027829128.1:0-271 GCF_054177405.1 Leptonychotes weddellii | reverse complement strand
TGGTGACAAACATAACATAATAAAATTAAATTAAATTAAAAAAATTAAAAATAAAAAAAAGAAATCTCCTGGAAAAAAAAATATATATATATACTCTGAGGGATGGCTTAGACTAAGGACACATTCAGCTTAAATTTCTATAATTTCTAATACTTGATGTACAAGAAAATTCCCTGGAGACTTGATAAATTCTCAACTACTTAAAAGAACAAACTTTGTCAGAAATGTAGAGTAAATCATTTTGTGGGATTCCACATAACATATAAGATTA
>NW_027829127.1:0-271 GCF_054177405.1 Leptonychotes weddellii | reverse complement strand
TGGGGGTCGGTGACTCAGGGACAGAGTCTCAGTTTGGGAAGATGGAAAGTTCTGGGGACAGGTGGTGGGGATGGCTGCACAACAGTGGGAATGTGCTTAGTGCCCCTGAGCTGTGGGCTTAGAGACGGTGAAGATGGTACATTTTATGTTCTGTGTATTTTACCATGACTTTTAGAGACTTTTAAGTCTCTGCCCAAAGAAAACCGTCCACTGGCTGTTGGGGTGCTGCTGGGGGCGCTGGTGGATGGACGACCACCCACCTCCCTCTTGG
>NW_027829126.1:0-271 GCF_054177405.1 Leptonychotes weddellii | reverse complement strand
ATGATTTGAAATAACTCTTCAGATTAATGCTGGTTGAAGGTCATCATACAAAGAGCCAGCACAAGCAGCAAGCATTAAGAACAGGCATCTATTTTAATTTCTCAGGTGTGCGTTGATGAGGAGAATTAGAACTGTTTTAATTGCTAATCTCTCAAAGGAAAGAACACACCACGTTAATTAAATTCACTGATGAGGGGGCAGAGCAAGATGGCGGAGGAGTAGGAGACCTGGATTTCGTCTCCTCTCAGGAATTCAGCTGGATAGGGGTCAA
>NW_027829125.1:0-2427 GCF_054177405.1 Leptonychotes weddellii | reverse complement strand
TCCTGGGTGGACAGTGCTCCTAGGCCCCTCCCAGCAGTAAACACAAACACTCTTGGGAGAGTTCACCATTTCTCTTTATTATTTATTTTTTTAAAGATTTTATTTATTTATTTGACAGAGCGAGAACACAAGCAGGGGGAACAGTAGAGGGAGAGGGAGAAGCAGGCTCCCGGCCAAGCAGGGACCCCGATGCGGGGCTCGATCCCAGGACCCTGGGATCATGACCTGAGCCAAAGGCAGACGCTTAACCATCTGAGCCACCCAGGTGCCCCTCACCATTTCTCTTTAAAAGGAAGTAGGGCTCCTTTGAAATTTGGGGAAGGAAATAATACAAAATGAGTTCAGGATATCTTGTGCCAGAAAGCAAGGTTGCTCCCAGAAAGAGACCTACCAGAGGGACAGTGTGACAAAAGTGAAGGGCTCTGAATGGCCAAAAAGTCAACAATTTCAGCATCAAAAAGAATAATGGCTGTCCTGAATAGAAACATACCAAATATATAAAATGCATAAGTTTAAAATATTATAAAAACCCACTCCATTAGTCATCTTGAAGGTTGCTGCTATAGCAATCTATTATTCTAAAAACTGGTAAATGAAGGGATGCCTGGGTGGCTCAGTTGGTTAAGTGTCTGCCTTCAGCTCAGGTCATGATCCCAGGGTCCTGGGATCGAGTCTCACATCGGGCTCCTTGAGCCTGCTTCTTCCTCTGCCTGCCTCTGTCTCTCTCTCTGATAAATAAATAAAATCTTTAAAAAAATTTAAAAATTGGTAAATGAAGAATCACATCCATTCTGACTTTCCCCTATGAACTGTATTTCAGGATAAACAGATTGGTGAAAGAAAGTTATGTATAGAATTCCATCTAATAAATGCAGAAGAAATAATTGGCAATGTCTTAATGGTAGTGAAAGCCTATAGGTGGGAGATTGACGAACATAATGGAGGATTCATCTGACCCTCAGAACCCATGAGTGACCCTAACTTTACCAAGAGGTATTAAGTGCCTCCTGGTGTGAAGCAATAGAATCTTGCAGAGGGCCGCCGACAGAGCATTCTTGATGAGAAACAAAACTGATCCAATCAAGTTTCTGAATGTAACTACCAGTGTATAGAAAACACAGGGGAAAGAGGAACATATTACAAGATATAGTAGGGATGTAGTCATTCAAATCCTCTTAATAGGGCAAATGACTGTTTTTTCCCAAAAAATAAATGGGAAAGAATTTTTTAAAAAGAGGAAAGGGAAATTGTTATGGATTAACAGATTTAAGATACATTTCCACTAAATGCAACATGTAGACCTTGTTCAAACCCCTATTCTAATTTGAAGTGTTAAATCAGGATAAAGTTCCTTGGTACTTATGAAGCTAATAAGCAGTAGCATGCCCCACACTTCCTTTTCCCAGGTACTCGTCTAGCAACTGATACCCCAATCTCTCTTCTGCCCAGACACCCCCTGTCCTCAAGACCCTCTAGCCCACTGATTCCCATGAAGTAGCTCCCTGAGAGACATCACTCAGACTAGGCATTTGTCAATTTCTCCTTGTAGTTCTGTCATTTTTACTTTATGTATTTTGAAGCAATTATTAATTGCCTACGAGTTTAGAACTCTTCCTATAGTACAGGGAAGCCTAGCTCTTCCCTGTAAATTGAACATTTTATCAGTCTGCTGTGTTCTTCTTTACACCTCTGCCCACAGTCTATTGTTAATGTGGTTTGTCTTGCACACTCCTTTCCATGGGTGTCAATTTTATATTTCAGATGTGTCCCTAGAAGCAGCATAAGTGGTTCTTATTGCTTTAAATACAGTCCAACAAGGGCACCTGGGTGGTTCAGTTGGTTAAGCATCTGCCTTTGGCTCAGGTCATGATTCTGGGGTCCTGGGATCGAGTCCTGTGTCAGGTTCCCTGCTCAGTGGGGAGCCTGCCTCTCTCTCTCTGCCTCTGCCCCTTCCCCTTCCCCCCGCTTATGCATTCTCTGTCACCCTCTCCTAAAAAATTTTTTTAAATGTTAAAAAAAAATACAGTCCAACAGTCTTTGTCTTTTAACTACAGACTGTAGTTATTTTGTATTAGTTGATTTGCAGTATTAGTACCAGTATTTTTTTTTAAGATTTTATTTATTTGGGGCACCTGGGTGGCTCAGCCAGTTAAGCGGCTGCCTTCGGCTCAGGTCATGATCCCAGGGTCCTGGGATCGAGCCCTGTGTAGGGCCCCCTGCTCAGCGGGGAGCCTGCTTCTCCCTCTCCCTCTGCCTGCCTCTCTGCCTATTTGTTCTCTCTCTCTCTCTCTGTCAAATAAATAAATAAAATCTTAAAAAAAGGGCGCCTGGGTGGCTCAGTTGGTTAAGCGACTGCCTTCGGCTCAGGTCATGATCCTGGAGTCCCGGGATCGAGTCCCGCATCGGGCTTCCTGCTCGGCGGGGAGT
>NW_027829124.1:0-271 GCF_054177405.1 Leptonychotes weddellii | reverse complement strand
AAGAAAAGAGGAGATCTACAAGTTTAAAAAAAGCAGGTAAACTTCGAAAATACAACTTTTGCTCCTCACTCAAAACTCTCTGCCATAAATAACATAGTATGAACAGAGATGTGCTTTTTAAGTGCACAGATGAAATCAAAGATGAGCTATATCTGAGTCCCTCTGCACATATCCACTTGGCTGCCTCCCTTACCTCCTTTTAGTCTTTACTTAGATAATATCTTCTTAGTAAGGGTTTCATGGCCCTTTATTTAAAATAATTGTGTAGGGC
>NW_027829123.1:0-271 GCF_054177405.1 Leptonychotes weddellii | reverse complement strand
CCTGTGACTCCAGAGCAAGTCATACCCTGTGAATAATCTCAAAGAAAACTCTTACAAGGTAGAGAGGCAAGAAGACATTCGCTGTAGAGTTATTTACCAGGGTGGGGAGTTGAAAACAATTTGGGTGTCCATTCCTGGGGAAGTAGATAGATAAAATGTGAATGTACACCCTGGGGGCGCACTCTGCGGCAGCTAGGAGCAGGAGATTAGATGTACCCAGAACAGCATGGATGGGTCTGAGAAATAAAACACTAAGAAACTGAATGAGGGA
>NW_027829122.1:0-271 GCF_054177405.1 Leptonychotes weddellii | reverse complement strand
GAAGAAGTAGGATTCCAATCCCAAGAGCCTTTCACTCTCAGCAGATGATCCAGAAGTATCTGTTTCCACAGCTGAACTGACAAGCTCACCTGGATCTGCATTTGTCCTTTCCTCTTACATCAGTGAAGGCTTCTGTGACGGTCTGTTTACCTCTGTGCTTTGCATCGTGTGTGCGTGTGTGTGTGTGTGTGTGTGTGTGTGTGTGTGTGAGAAAATGTCCCCCTTTTGGGCCATTTTAACCATTTTTTTAAGTGTACAATTCAGTGGCATT
>NW_027829121.1:0-271 GCF_054177405.1 Leptonychotes weddellii | reverse complement strand
ATCATGGAACACTTCATCTAGAACTAATGATGTAATGTATGGGGATTAACATAAGAATAAAAAAAAATTGTAAAAAAAAAATAAAAAAATAAAAAAAAAAAAGATACGCAGGGCTTACTGTGTTGCATCCATGTATTCTCTTCTTGAGAAAACTCTTGAAAGTACTGAGCAAAGAGAAGTCAGGGTATAAAAGAACTGCCAATGAACACTGAACTCATTTAACTAGATTTCCTTTTCCATTTAATTATTTTCTCTTCAAAATCACTATTGA
>NW_027829120.1:0-271 GCF_054177405.1 Leptonychotes weddellii | reverse complement strand
TCACAGGGTTATTGTCGGGCTTCCTGGATGGATTGCTAGAGACAGGTCTGACTTCCTGCTTGCTGGGTCCCCGGGCTGGTCACCGTGGAGGACGGGCTGAGTCCCAGGGTTGGTGACTATGGAGGATGGGCTGGGTCCCCGGGCTGGTGACCATGGAGGATGGGCTGGGTCCCCGGGCTGGTGACTGGGCGATGGGCTGGGTCCCCCAGGTCTGGTGACCATGGAGGACAGGCTGGGTCCCCGGGCTGGTGACTGGGAGACGGGCTGGGTC
>NW_027829119.1:0-271 GCF_054177405.1 Leptonychotes weddellii | reverse complement strand
GGCGGTTGGTTTTGAGGTACGAAGCGGGGAGCTGTGATTCTGCGGGCAGATATCGGAGGATAAATGGCAGCGGGAGGGTGCCTGGCCGTGGGGATCCTACACCGCCGGTGAGTGACAGCCTCGCTCGCTGCGGACGGGGCACAGACTCGCAGACCAGTAGTGGCGGGGCAAGGACTCTAGGGCAGTCCCCGGGGCGGAAACCCGGAGTGGCTGGCGGTTTTAGAAGCACAAAGGGCAGAGACGTGCCCCAACCTGGAGTGTTGGGAGTGCT
>NW_027829118.1:0-271 GCF_054177405.1 Leptonychotes weddellii | reverse complement strand
TGTCATCAGATAGGCACAATCTGCTAGATATGATCAAATTGCTCTGTAAATTGATGCAAGATCATAATCCAACAAATTGTGTATGAGAGTCCCCATTGCTCTGCATAGTCCATCTAAAGAGGAGGTGGAGTGCCTGGTTTCAAACACAGGACTTTGAATCAAGCACATGGGGATTATGATAGCATTTCTTTTTTTTTTTGAGGATTTATTTATTTATTTATTTATTTTATTCTTATGTTAATTCCCATACATTACATCATTAGTTCTAGAT
>NW_027829117.1:0-271 GCF_054177405.1 Leptonychotes weddellii | reverse complement strand
AGATTTATTGGGGTATCATTGACAAATAGAAATTGTGTATAAACTAGCTAACATCACCTCACATAGCCACCATTTTACAGGTGCGTGTTGGGGAGAACACGTCAGATCTACTCTCTTAGCGACTTTCAAGAACGCGACACAGTCTTGCTAACTGTACTCACCATGCTGTCCGTTAGATCCCCAGAACGTGTCCATCTTACTTACAACTGAAACTTCGTACCCTTGACCAACATCTCCCCATTTCCTCCAGCCTCCACCCCCCAGCAACCAC
>NW_027829116.1:0-271 GCF_054177405.1 Leptonychotes weddellii | reverse complement strand
ATAATGAAAAAGTCTGAAATATTGAATTATATTATATATTCATATATATATAAATAAATATAAGAATTACTAAAATGTGACACAGAGACACAAAGTGAGCAAATGCTGTTGGAAAAATGGCACCAATAGACTTGCTTGACACAGGGTTGCCACAAACTTTGATTTGTAAAAAACACAGTATCTGTGAAGCATAACAAAAGAGGCTGTATTCCATGATGTGAGTCTACTGCTCTGGTCTGGTGGCTCTGCTTTCCTTTACCACATACGACAT
>NW_027829115.1:0-271 GCF_054177405.1 Leptonychotes weddellii | reverse complement strand
ACCCCGGGACCATGACCTGAGCCAAAGTCAGATGCTTAACCAACTGAGCCACCCAGGTGCCCCAACATACTCGATTTTATCAGCCTTTTATTATTGGACATTTAGGTGGGTCCAACTTTCTACTTTTAAGAAACATCCACTATGGGGCGCCTGGGTGGCTCAGTCGTTAAACGTCTGCCTTCGGCTCAGGTCATGATCCTGGCGTACTGGGATCGAGCCCCACATCGGGCTCTCTGCTCTGCGGGAAGCCTGCTTCTCCCTCTCCCATTCC
>NW_027829114.1:0-2427 GCF_054177405.1 Leptonychotes weddellii | reverse complement strand
GGGAGACGATGAACGCCCTGACCCACAAAGGATTGCTCCTTGCCGTCGCATTGATTGGCATGACACCATCCAGCCAGTGGAGCCAATGCTTCTCCCGAAGTTACGCATCTATTTTGCCGACTTCCCTTGGTCACATTGCTCCATTGACCAGAGGCTATTCACCTCGGAGTCCGGATGCGGTTATCGGTACGGCCGAGCGTGTAAGGGAAGCCACACATGGCCGCGTTCCTCAGAAGATCCCACAGCTTGCGCCGCGGGCTCCAAGGTGCAGACACCACAAGTGTGTTGTACCAGCCTGCCCTCGTGAGAGGACAGATTAGATTGTGGATCTCAGGCAGGGCTTTCTGAAGGATAGTCAAGGCACCTAGAACGGCGCATATGAGGCGCGCCGCTTTCCCTATGTGTTCAGACGCTTTTCTCCACGTGAAATGATATTCAAAGCGCCAGCTACGTCAAAGAGAAAAGATAACTCTCCACAGGCTAGACTACCCTGGCGACCTGCCGTCGTCAGCTGCTTTAAAGCCTCATTGAATTGAAGCCTGAGAGTTTTAACGCCCCCAGACCCCGTTCCCCACATGCCGGTTTCGGAATCTTGGCCCGAATTCCCTTTCCCCCGTTGCCGAGTGAGAGACTCCACCATGAGAAATAAATCCCACGATGGCTCCGCGGCCTTTCCAAGAAGGACTTCCTTGGGGGTTAGGACCGACTGACCCATGTCCAAGTACTGTTCACATGGAAACCTACTCCGCTTCAGTCTTCTGTGTTCTCAAACAGAATAATCGCTACTACCACCAAGATCTGCACTAGGATTACACGATAACACGCAGGCTCACGCCAAACGCTTCTTCTCGTGCCCTACGCCCTCCTACGCGGCCCTGGATTATATGAATATATTACCAGTGGACCGGCGGACCATAGGTGATCTGCTTAAGCATCGTCCATTTTCGGGGCTGGTCCATTCGGCAGGTGAGTTGTTACACACTCCTTAGACGGTTTCAACTTCCATGATCACATTCCTGCTGTCTAGATGAACCAACGCCCTTCGCTGGGATCTAATTAGCAAATGCTTAGGTACCTTTGGTCCGCTTTCGGTGCATCCCGCGTCGCCAATACTGCTTACCAATAGTGGCCCACTTAGAGACTCGATTCTAGCTGCTACCTCAATGAAGAAGGAAGCATACCGCGCCCATTTAGAGTTTGAGAATAAGTTGAGGAAAGAATCTCCCCAAGACTTCTAATCATTTGCTTTACCTGACGCAACTCGTATTGTCTCTAGCTATCCTAAGAGAAACTTCGGAGGGAACCAGCTACTAGATAGCTCGATGAGTCTTTCGCCCCTTTGCCTTGATCCGACAAGCGATTTGCACGTCAGCACTGTTACGGTCGTCCACCAAGGTTTCCCCTGGCTTCCACCGGCCCAGGAAAAGCTCGCTATCTTTCGGGTCCCAGCGAATGTGCTTTGCTTCAGATCCTTTTGAGAATTCCATCCGGACCGAGCCCCGTTGCCTTATAGTACCCTGATTGAGATATAGTAAGTCACAGGTGTTGTCACTTTCATTGCGCGTCGTATGGTTTCTTATCACCAAAACGCTCGCACATTCGGTAGACTCCTTGGTCCGTGTTTCAAGACGGTTGGTAAAAGACCGTGTATCACTCCTCGATCTGTGAAGATTACGGGAGTCGTGCCAGCGATCATATGGAGCTCCTGTTACTCTCGCCTCGGGCTGATTCTATTCATCTCCCGCGCCAAAAGGCATCCTCCCGGAGGAGCATACGCTCGTGACGAGGTCACCAGCCCTCTAGAACAAGACATACGAAGTCTCCAATAGGTCCCGCCTCCTGGACGCAGCGGGCAATAAATTGCCACAATACTCGGCGCCCCTGAAATCCCCGAAGGGAGTCCAGGCAGAGATGGATTGTTACATCCCACCAAGCCGCAGGTCCAAAAACTAGAAGCGGCCGCTGACTCCGTCACTATCTGCAGTGACGGATGTCGCCATCACGGGTCCTATACCCTTGGCGCCCAACGATGTCAAAGACTGTTTCACTCTCTTTCCAAAGTGCTTTTCATCTTTCGTTCACACTACTTGTTCGCTATCGGACTTGGTGCAATATTTAGCCTTCGCAGAAGTACACCTGCGGATTAGTACAGCACTCTCAAACTGCACGACTCTTGGGTCTTACAGCCAGATAATTTAGTGACACGTTCGCGTTAGACGGTCCCGGATAAATCCGGGAGTTGAACGGGACGTTAGCCCTCCATGGTGGCGTTTTCCAACGCGCTTAATCTAACTGAACGCGCCACACTGGCAATGCAAGTCCTTGCACTACAATTCCGCGGCTTCTGGTTCCGTCCACCGCAGATTCGAGCATAGGCTTGATCCCTGTTCACTCGCCGTTACTCAGGGAATCACAGTTGTTTTCTTG
>NW_027829113.1:0-271 GCF_054177405.1 Leptonychotes weddellii | reverse complement strand
GCTCAGTTATTTTAATGCCCTCATAAGTGATCTAGCAGATAAAAATTTAGGGTGCTTTATCTTAGGAGTGGTGTTCTAATAAATGTTTAACAATTGGATTTTGGAGGGGTTGAGGGAGGAGAGAAGTTATTTTTAGAATATTATGCTGAATGAAATAAGTCAATCAGAGAAAGACATGTATCATACGATCTCACTGATATGAGGAATTCTTAATCTCAGGAAACAAACTGAGGGTTGCTGGAGTGGTGGGGGGTGGGAGGGATGGGGTGGT
>NW_027829112.1:0-271 GCF_054177405.1 Leptonychotes weddellii | reverse complement strand
TCTCCCACTCCCCCTGCTTGTGTTCCCTCTCTCGCTGTGCCTCTCTCTGTCAAATAAATAAATAAAATCTTTAAAAAAAAATGTCTTTTTATTGCCAGTTGTATTCCATTGTGTAGATAGACCACATTTTATTTATCTGTTCATCAGTTGATGGTTATTTATGTGGTTGCCATTTTTTGACTATTATGAATAATGCTGCTATAAACACCCATGTATAAATTTTTGTGTGACATGGTTTTAATTTCTCTTGAATATATAACCAGAAGTGGAA
>NW_027829111.1:0-271 GCF_054177405.1 Leptonychotes weddellii | reverse complement strand
TTTTTTTTTTTAAAGATTTTATTTATTTATTTGAGAGAGAGAATGAGAGAGAGCAAGCACATGAGAGGGGGGGAGGGTCAGAGGGAGAAGCAGACTCCCCGCCGAACAGGGAGCCCGATGTGGGACTCGATCCCGGGACTCCAGGATCATGACCTGAGCCGAAGGCAGTCGCCCAACCAACTGAGCCACCCAGGCGCCCTGGAATCACTTGAGTTCTTAAAAATTCTGTTCAATGGGGCGCCTGGGTGGCTCAGTTGGTTAAGCGACTGCC
>NW_027829110.1:0-271 GCF_054177405.1 Leptonychotes weddellii | reverse complement strand
CAGGGAGCCTGATGTGGGACTCGATCCCAGGACCCTGGGATCATGACCTGAGCCGAAGGCAGCCGCTTAACGACTGAGCCACCCAGGCGCCCTGGGCTCTTCTAACCAGACTGAAAGGGAGGGCTTCCCTGAGGGTCTGGCCTCAGACTTGGGGGCTGGCTACAGATGTCCCCCATGCCGAGACTGTAGACATAGGAGCCCGCAGGGGCAGAGTGACGGAGGTAGGAGGACGCGTGGCCAGAGGACCAGTGTGGCTGAGCCCAGCGAGCCG
>NW_027829109.1:0-271 GCF_054177405.1 Leptonychotes weddellii | reverse complement strand
TAGGTAAACTTTTTATTTTATTGGGGGAGGGGATTATTTTAAGTCCTTTCTAAAAAGAATAAGTAAAATGGTAAATATATATATATATATATACCTTAAAATGTTGGATAACTATATAAATTATGATAGCACCAATGCTGGAACCATGAAACCTCATTGGCTTAACCCAATAGAAGCTTGTGATTTGCTTATATAAAGTCCCACAGCAGGGGTGGCAAGGTGGGTGGGAGGGGTGTTAGCCACATGCAGTCAGTCACTAACCCAGGTCAAC
>NW_027829108.1:0-271 GCF_054177405.1 Leptonychotes weddellii | reverse complement strand
ATGGAACAATTCATCTAAAACTAATGATGTAATGTATGGGGATTAACATAAGAATAAAAAAAATTAAAAATTAAAAAAAAAGAATACTGGGAATGCTGCAAAATTTATCCAAAATCAAGTAGCAGAATATTCATTTGAAAAATGATATACTTTTATTATCATAATTTCAACTATGTAAAATCTTCCTAAGAAAGCCCAAACCAATATTAAAAGCAAAACACTACTAAGCACGTAAAATGTTTCTGAGTTCCATGACAAATAACAAGGCTCA
>NW_027829107.1:0-271 GCF_054177405.1 Leptonychotes weddellii | reverse complement strand
TGTCCCAAAACCCGTTTTGATGTATTTCCAAGCAAATTCCAGTCATCTTCTGCTTAGATTACTGTGAACCTTGTGGCACGTCTGACTTTTCTTCTTTTAACCTTTTTGTTTTGGAAAATTTCAAATATGAAGGGAGAGAGAAGCCTGTGATGGACCCGGTGGGGTGCCCGGCCCCACCCCTCTCGGCCCACGTCGCTGCCTCTGCAAACGGTCTGTACGCGTCTCCGAGTGAGGGGACTGCTGCAGTACCATCATGACACCCGAAACACCG
>NW_027829106.1:0-271 GCF_054177405.1 Leptonychotes weddellii | reverse complement strand
TAAATTTTATTGTGCCCTCCTTCTCTGATTTGTTCTTTATTGCTTTAAGGATCTCACTGATGTAATCCACTCAAGTCCATTGATTATCTTGATGATCATTAAATTCTCTATCTCTAGCAGATAAGTAATATCTGTTTCATTCAGGTCTCTTGCTGTGATTTTGTCCTGTTCTTTCATTTGGGACATCTTATCTTACTCTCTGTGTCTATTTCTGTGTGTTAGGAGCATCAGCTATGTCTCCTGCTCTTAAAAGTAATGGCCTTAAAAAAAA
>NW_027829105.1:0-271 GCF_054177405.1 Leptonychotes weddellii | reverse complement strand
TCAAGGATTCTTTATTTCTTCTAAATTTCTATCTAGTATCACATTATTTTTGCCTAAAGAAAATATTTCTTGAAATGCAGGTCTGCTGACAGTGACTTTTCACAGCTTTATCTGAAAAAGTCTATTTGCCTTCGTTGCTGAAATATTTTAGCTGGGTTTGAATTTTAGTTTGACAGTTTTCTCCCCATTCATTACTTTAGATATGTTGCTATGCTATATTATCCTCTAGTTTACATAGTTTCTGAAGAGATGTCCTTTGTCATTCTGATTT
>NW_027829104.1:0-271 GCF_054177405.1 Leptonychotes weddellii | reverse complement strand
TTAATTTATTTGACAGAGAGACACAGCGAGAGAGGGAACACAAGCAGGGGGAGTGGGAAAGGGAGAAGCAGACTTCCCACCAAGCAGGGAGCCCGATGCGGGGCTCGATCCCAGGACTCTGGGGCCATGACCTGAGCCGAAGGCAGATGCTTAACAACTGAGCCACCCAGGTGCCCCTGTAGAGTGAAACTTTTGATTGTTAAGGAGCTACTGCCCCACAGCCCTGCCTCACAGCCCTGCTAGGTATTCCCACTCTTCAGATGAAAACTTT
>NW_027829103.1:0-2427 GCF_054177405.1 Leptonychotes weddellii | reverse complement strand
CCAATGTGCCTAAGGTTTAATCACAGCTTCTCTGTCCTACATTCAAGTCTCTTTCCTTCCAAAGAAACCCGACATTGGCTGATAATTCCCTGAGAGTTTCTCCCTTTAAGGTTACAAACTGGAGGGCAGTTTGTGTTTTTACCTGGGGCTCTGGTTCCAGCAGAACCTGGGAAGTGGGATCCCAGCTCCTCCTTCTAGAAGGTCCTGAGAGTCAGCAGTGCCTGTATTCCTGTCCCAACTGAATGCGGCTCCCCTTCCTCTGAATTTGGGTCAGGATTTCTCCCCAGAAACAAGCTGCATCTGTAACAAACCACCACAGCATTTCTGATGTGGCATCGTGGGACCCCTCAATCCAAGGATCCCTGGGTAAAATAGGTCTTGTTCAAATACCCTCAGGGAAAAGGAGGAATGAACCAGGGGAACAGCTCAGAAAATGCAAGCGACTGTGCTGCTCACCCACCAGCATGTCCTGGGAAGCCGCCCAGAGCCCCCTCTTCAGCACTCAGCCAACAAGGCAGCTTCTCTGTCGCACCTCAGGAGGCACCAAGTTGCTACAAAGGGCCCAGGTTCTCCCCGGGGCGGCGGCAGAACTTACTGGCAACGCAGCCCTGGCTCTCGGAGGGGCGCTGGGTCCTCAGGGGGTGGCAGAAGCCTTTCCTGCCCTGAGGCACCCTGGCTCAGACAATGCCTTGGCCAGGGCACGCCCTCTGCCCTCTGGCCTTTGCTGGGCACGCAGGGAAACCACCCCCTCCCGGGGGCGATGGGCACGCGCCCTCTGCCGGCTGCCCTGGGAATCCCTGCAATTCTCAAAGCCATGGCTGCTCAGCTGCAGGCACTGAGGGTGCTCGGGTCCCACCAAGCCTGTTCTCCAGACTGGGACGGGTCTTTGTGACGGTGCCTCAGACACAAAGAAATCTTTTCCTTCTCCTTTCTGCCTCAATGAAGAATGAAACCAATTTTGTCAGTGTCATTAGGTAATTTGTAGTGCTTGCACCACTCCCCTCCAAAATACAGACTGCAAATCAACATAATGCAAAGTAACATAATTGTGTTTACCCACCAAAATGTTCGTAGTAAATAAAAAACTGACACCCATTACACTATTTTTTCTTTCCTTCTTCCTCTTAAGAACAGAATAATTTCTGGTCAGGTCAGGATATATGAAATTCCATTTACGTAAGACATCATCTAGCACCATGATCTTGATCGTGACAGTGTATTTTCGACTTTGCCAATCAAGTGTTTGGGGACACATAGGTGACAGGGTCCAAATGCAAACCTAGAGGGAGCTACACATGCATTATGAATTACTGCATGTCTCCTTAGATAATATTTTCATTGAAAAGTGGTTTAGACATGGAAGATGGATGAAATCGTTTCCATTAGTCTGGTAAGGAACCAATTTTACCTTCAAATACTAATTGCCATCTGGTCACAACTAGAAGAAGCTTGGTGAAGTATGACGTTTCTGCTTGGATGTAAGAGAATGCTTGGGTTTTGTTTGTTTGGTTTTTGTTTCTTTTAAGATTTTTTTTGACACAGAGAGAGAGACAGCGAGAGGGGGAACACAGGCAGGAGGAGTGGGAGAGGGAGAAGCAGGCTTCCCACTGAGCAGGGATCCTGATGCGGGGTTTGATCCCAGCACCCTGGGATCATGACCAGAGCCAAAGGCAGATGCTTAAAGACTGAGCCACCCAGGTGCCCCGAATGCTTGGGGTTGGAAACCATCCACCTACCATCTTGCATCAGGATCCATAGTGGACATGAGGATAGCAACCCCCCATCCTGCTGTGCATTGCTAGCTCCAGAGGGAGAATACAGACCTTATTCTTGAATACTTTGGGTCGAGATCAGCAATGCATCTGTGCCAGTTCCAGGCTGCAGGACCTGGCGCCTGGTTTTGGAACTTGAGCAAGCCCCCCCCGGTACAGGAGGGCCTCCCTGGCCCATGGTTCCCCCTCCACACACCTGGACCACCTCCCCCTTTCCTCCTTGCAATTCCTCTTTGTCCTTCTTCTCTCTAGCCCTATCTCCCTCTGATTCTTCCTCACCCTCTCTCAGGTTCCTGGTGGTGCCACACTCCCTGGGTGTTGTCCAGGAGTTCCTTGAGAGAGAAGCTTATGAACTTTATGAATTAAAATTAGCTATTAAATGGTCTTCCAGGTCCCTGATTCGTTCTTCTACCTCGCTTACCCTAGCTGTTAGATTATCTAGATTAGATTGGATCTCATTGATAGCATTTTTAAGTTCTGCCAATTCAGCTTTCATTTCTGCCCTTAGAGACTCTATGTTGCCATTAATTGATTTCTCCATTCTAGTCTTCATACTTGCTAGCCTGAATTCCATCTTCCACATCTTGGTTATATCTGAATCCATTTGTATATCGGTGGCATCCTAAGTCATAATCTCTGAGTCTTTCCTATTTTG
>NW_027829102.1:0-13462 GCF_054177405.1 Leptonychotes weddellii | reverse complement strand
TGCCATCAGAACAGCCCGCCTCTACCTGCAACCGAGAGCGTTTTCAAGTCCTCCCCCGCGTGGCATCGAGTCCTGAAGTTCTCGGCGGAAAAGGCGCCAACAGGGCCGGACGGGACCCCGCGTGCAGCGCAGAGCAAACCCCAGGAGGCGGAGGGCGGCGGGGCGTGGAGGTGAGGGCGGCTGCGAGCTCACTCTTGTCTTGGGGCATGACCGCCCCGGGGACATCCGCATCCCTGGAGGTGCTGTAAATCTTTCATGGCGACCTCTGCTGCTGCTCCCCGTCCCCAAAATAAACCCCCGGACCATCCTGAAGGTATGGGACCTGTCATTTCACGCACAGGTAGCCGCTCCACCTCCTGCTCCCGGTGGTGCTGGGGTCACTGGGATGGGGCCAGGGGACACCGTGAGGGGACCTGCCAGCCGGAGAGAAGCCCTTGGTGTTCTCCACAGGGACAGACGGGGAGACCTTACCCACCCTCACCCGGCCCCACCCCCTCTTAGGTGGCCCGCCCCCTCATTTGGCCCCGCCTCCTTTCCTGGTGACCCCTGCCCCACTTCAAGTCAAAGGACCCGTCCACTCCAGTTTCTGCTTCTCCAGATGGTGCTGCCCAGCGACCTGCGTGTCCCTGCCCTGTCCACAGTCCCCTGCTCAGGCCCACCCCACTATGACCCCAGAGCTCTTCTCCCCTCCTCCTATACCAGAGCCTAAATCCCCAGGAAGTCCCCGTCCCAACTCATCATCACCCATGTGGATTTCCAGGTAAATTTTAGAATCAGCTTATCTATTTCTGCAAAAAGGCAGCTGGAAGTTTGATAGGCATTGCATTGAATTCGTAGATTGCTTTGGGGATTGTTGCCATCTTAACAATAGTAGGTTCCAGAACAAGGCAGCCTTCTCTCTCTGGATACTAATAGCAGAAGGAATGTTCCAGCAGCAGTGATACGGCCCTCTTACAATAAAGAATGGGCCTTTTGGGAGGCCCAGGGATTCATTTCCAGGAGAGAGTCCTTTGTGCATATGGCTAGGCATCTGGCTCTGAAGAATCTATAAATTAAGGGAAACTTTGGGATTTAAAATAAACACAGACCTGATCCACCCTCCTCATATTCCCCAATCGCTCCTGCACTTTTCTCCATACAGACAATCAGTCAGGTCGACAGGGTACTTACGGGTGCAGAATCCTTGACCAGAAACTAATAACCAGGAGGGAATGGAGTGCAGAGAGGTGATGGGGGTGGGTTTCCACACTAATGGGATGGCTTGAATAGGGATAGTATCCAATGGGACGGAGGTCCATCAGAATGGAGCAAGGCCACTCAGGTCATCTCTCAAGAACTCAACACAGACAGGACAGTATGTCCAGCTGAGCTGTCCTTGTACCACAGTCCTGTTGGTCCCTCCACCCCAAGAAGGTGGGTCAGGAGACACAGGTACCTGGAGGGTACCTTGAGGAGTCAAGACCAGCCCCACTTCTGCCTGCAGGACTGGACACCCTCTCTGAGCCAGGGCTGCCTCCTGGGACAGGCGCCCATGGGTAGGAGCCTCAGAGACCACAGGCAGCCTCAAGGCTTCAAAGTCAGCGTCTGTCTTCCTCTGACTGGGGTTTACTCCAGGACTAGCTGATACTTACAGCCCCAGAGAGTGATGTAGCTGTGTCTGAAAGACCTGACCGTGTAAGTTGGGGGGGCGGTAATATTTAATAGTCAATGGATGCTTATTGTAAAAGATAATTAGTTCTCACTGTTCATTATGTGTCTCATCCTTGAGATTTGGGGAAGATCATCATTTTAGTTACATCTAGTATGGGTTTCCTGAAGACCTTAAGGCTCTGTTTTGAAGGTTAGCGTCTGGGGACAACTTCACAGCATTGCTTGCTGGGCCCTGGATGTACTGGGCTCCTTGTCTGGCTCTGGGTAAAGAACAGAACGGGAAGGGACCCTGGGGAGCGTCCCTCGCGCCCTGAGCTGCTCCCAGGCTGATGTGGGGCTCAGGCCCGGATGCATGCCCCGGGACAGTGCGGCAAGCGGTCAGAGCCCAGCCAGACAGGCGCTGACACAAGAGCTGTGTGGCCCTGGAGGTGTCCTCACTGCCTTCTTTTTTGTACAGCAGGTGAACTGCCCCTTCTGGAGGGGGCGTTTTCAGCCATTCGTCAGGAGCAAGCGCCTCTAGCCGGTCTCAGACCACGTGGGTGGGGACCTCCCCCATCCACGGGCAGATCACATGACCAGGCCCCAGCCAATCAGCGCCCTGCCCCCCACAGGTGACTGGCTCAGACACAGGGGTGTGATTCCCTCAGGGCCAATCAGCTGCGGAGACACTTGGCCACAGGGTTCCTGATTCTTCTGCTCCCTCTGCCTCTCCAGCCTCATCTCTGCTCCCCATCCTTTCCTCCTGCTCCCTCGACCCTCATCTTGGTGAGGCCGCCCCCGCCCCCACAGCATCGGAGCCCCCAGCCCCTCCCCACACGCACTTCAGCACAGTGACCATCCAGTTCAGGGAGCACAGCCCCCAGCCTGATGACCCACGCGCGGCCATGCCCTCCCCTCCTACCGAGCTCTGTTGTGCGGAAGACAAGAAATGCGCTGCCCAGGCCTTGCCACAAGCCAAGATCTCAGATGGGTGCTGTTGGCAGTGCGGAGTGTGTAGAACGTGTTGTGAGGCCCTGGAGACTGAGCCGCCTCTGGGGAGAGAGGAGGGGACCGTGGGAACAGTCCCTCCGTAGCTCACAACCCATTGGTCAGAGCGGGTCACGTGGCACAGCCATCTGCTGGAGCCCGAAACCCGTGGTCCTGGCGTGAGGACTGGCACCTCGGGCCCAGTGGTTTGCTATGGTCAGTGTCCAGCCACCCCCGGCCTCCTGGACCCTCCTGTAGAGGGGCGAGGTTGGAACAGGACACCAGCCGCATCCCCCAGCCCCCCACTGCTGCAGCCTGGTTCCTGGTCCTGCACCCCCTACCCATCATGGCTCTCAGGTTCCCTTTGAATTTCCATCCCAGCAGTTAGAACCCGGGGCCATGACCTGCTTTCTCCTAAGTGGCAGATGAAATTCCCTGATGACCCTGCAAGTGTACATTGCAACCTATCTGCGCTCACAGAGGGAATTCCAGGCTGTGCTCACCTGGGCCTCCATCAGCTCTCCCAGCTCCAGTCAGGCTCTGAACACCTGGGAGATTATGGGAGGGCAGGGAGGGGTAGGCTCTGCTGGGGCCCAGGAGTAGGAGGCAGGAAAGGAGCGGGGAGAGCCCTGGAAGACCTCGCAGATTCTCTGAGATGGTTGGGGGGAGCCCTGGGAGGCCACCTGAGGGGGGAGTGATCCCCTACTCTCCTCAGGAGATGTGAGTTCATGCCCCAGCATCCACAGCACTCTCATTCTGCAAGTAAGGAAACTGAGGCACGGAAGTTAAATATCCCTCCTGTGGGCCCCCAGCAGATGGGCAGTCAGGATTTGAGCCAGGGACAGCTGCTTCAGGGGTTCCTACCCTCCCACTCCCCATGTGCGCCGCTCACAGACTAAATGGGGGGCCACTCAGAATGGAATGCAGAGGAGGGGGTGGTAGGGAGATTCTCTGCAGGAGGGGGTGGGGGGAGGAGCGACAGAGCTGCCACCTTGCAGGTTGTCTGTCCTCATCTGGGTGGCTGCACAACTCCCTTCCTTGTGTGTAAGGAAGCCTCACTCTTCAGACATTCCCTGTGAGGGTGCGGGAGGGTCACATGGAGACGCTGAAGGGCGGTGATGTGTTTGGTGCACAGGATGGGCAGAAAGATGGACAGGGCCTAGATCTGCGCTCTGCAACACTGTGTAAAATGAAATTACATACACGGAACGCTCCTCAGTAGCACATGTGCCCATGGCTGCATTTTGGACAGCACATTATGCAGAGTAGGTGGAGGCTCTGGGGAGTCTGAGGGGGGAGGGCTCGGGGTGACAGATGCCGGGAAGGGACCCCAGGCTGCTCCAGGGCGAGGGGGGCGGCTGCTGCAGGCGTCTGTGTAGAAGCAGGAGCCCGTGGACCTCCGGCAGGATCCCAGGTAGGGCATGAGAGAACTCCACGGTAAGATTATGATTATCTTAATTGGGTGAGTGATCAAATTTAATTTCTTATTTTAATGATGTATTAACTTCTGAATCATCTAGGACAGTAAGTAGACCTCCCTGATGGAGACTTCCCTAATGATCGATAGCCGCCTGTGACTGAGGAGCCAGCAGCAAGGATGGGAGGGACGTCGTGAGAGGCATCATTTCATCTCATCTCCGTGTAAATAATTCAGGGCCGGGGCGGGGTTTGCCCAATGGCGTGCCTATCTGCTGTCTCTGCGGGAGACAGAGATGAAGCAGAAAACCAGGGGCCAGGAGGAGACGAGCAGGAACCATAAGGTCCTACTCTCCAAGCTGGGTGCAGACCGAGCCACGCCCCTCTGACCATCCTGGCAGGACTGGGTGATCTCTGTAAATAGTCGGGCCCGCATAGATCTGGGAATGCGTTCACCCCACCTCCCCCTTGCTGAGCTGGGTGGATGCATTTAAGGCATTTCACTGTTTGTGCTATTATACAAATCTTGGCAGACTCATTAGCTATGGGGGATTCTAGGTGGTTTTGTTTTCAAAAGGAGTCAAACAAAATAAGTATATATTATGCTTGGCCCATGGCTAACTTTCTAATTAAAATAGACTGCAGTGGTATCATCAAACAAAAGCAAATAAATAGATCAATAAATATGCATGTGCACATGTGTTCAGAGAGGGAAAGTGGGAGCTGAGATGAGACCCAACAGAGTGATTACCAGCCAGGAAATGAGCACGGGGCTGAGGGTACAGGTCCCAGCGGCTGTGAGGATGCAGGAAGTGGAGCTAGGCTAATATTCCTGCCATGGTCCCCAGAAGGGCAGTGAACAGGGAAAGACATCTTGAGTCTTGTAAGGAGGCAGGTGTGTGTTTGTCTCAGGAATTCTCTGCCCCACGTTGGGAGGTAATGTTTCCTCCTCCTCTGTCCTTTTCAGGTCACAATGGCTCCATGCACATTTAGGTCCATGTGCTGGGCCCTGTAGCCTGCCTAGGAGGTGACCAGCAAGGGAGGGGGCAGCGACCCTGCAGAAATCTGCCCACATGACCTCAGCCAAGGTGTGCCCTGGGTAATCGGGGACGAGCCACACAGAGTGTATGGTACATGAGGTTCGGCCGCTCCTTCCTCCCCCAGAAGCCTCTCTATCCTCCCAGCTCTCTCAAAAGTTCCTGTCAGGGGCGCCTGGGTGGCTCAGTCGTTAAGCATCTGCCTTCGGCTCAGGTCATGATCCCGGAGTCCTGAGATCGAGCCCCGCATCAGGCTCCCTGCTCAGCGGGAAGCCTGCTTCTCCCTCTCCCACTCCCCCTGCTTGTCTTCCCTCTCTCGCTATGTCTCTATCTGTCAAATGAATAAATAAAATCTTAAAAAAAAAAAAAGTTCCTGTCAGTCACCTGCAGATTTCATTCCTGTGTCCCTGTCATGTCCCCAGATGAAATCTTCCTCAGCAGCTCCCTCCAAGATGGAGTAGCTTCCTGGGCCATGTTGGGGGCATTTGGTCTTGTCCAGGGTGCTGAAAGCCACTGGGAGACCAGGGTAACCCACGGGGAACACATGTTGGGGACACAGTGGCAGAACCAGATGTCATTTTAGGGATTCCTCCATGCCCTAAATCCAACAGGAAAGAGCTTGAAAGTACGCGATGGAGGGGCGCCTGGGTGGCTCAGGTCATGGTCCTCGGGTCCTGGAATCAAGTCCCATGTCGGGCTCCCTGTTCCATGGGGAGCCTGCTTCTCCCTCTGCCTGCCGCTCTCCCTGCTTGTGCGTGCTCGCCGTCCCTCCCTCTCCCTCTCTCTGACAAATAAATAAATAAATAAAATCTTTTTTTAAATCTTAAAAAAAAAGTATGTGACATAGAGATTTTCTGACTAAAAAGATGTTTCTGAGCTGAAGCCTGGGGACATAATGCCTTTATCCTGAATGTCCTCAGAGACAGTACATATTCGGAGACACAGAGCGTTTCCAGATTCGCTCACGGGTCTGCAGATTGTAAGATCGATGGCGGGGGAAATAACTTTAATGCGATTATCAATTGCATTATGATCCTCATCATTACACTGTGCTAGGCATCAGGGGCTGGTAAAGACAGGTAAGGTGAGGTGTTTGAATCTGGAGGGTTATAGATAATAAGGAGTCAACCTTCAATATAGGATATGAAAGATGAGGTAACATGTATTTCAATGCTGTCACCATCTAGCTGGTAAATTTAAGAAGTAACTGGTCTTGTCAGGAACTGGCTTTCTGAGGCTCACCTGTCTAGGCAGAATTTGGGGTTAACAAGTGTTAGCAGGACACCTTCATGTTAGGCATAGTTTCCTATGACTATCCCACTTCTCCACGAAGTTGACTCTAAGACTTACTTCCGTTACTGGGGCTTTGGAGGAGGGTCATCCGTGAATAGTATAAACCTCAAGGAAATGAGGAAACTGTGTTTAGTACTCAGTAGCAACCATGTTTCTCTGTGTGTGTCTCTGTCTCTGACTGTCTGTTTGTCTCTGTCTCTGTCCCTCTCTCGGTCTGTCTCTGTCACACGCATGCAATCTTCTCTTTCTTTCTGTGTGTAAATTTTGATATCCTCTACCTCACATCGGCTCTTCCCCATGGACCCCAGCCACTGACTTCTGTAGAGACTCATTCTTCCAACATAATGCCTGGATATGTAATACGTAACATCCTTCCCTCTGATTGGAGTTCAGAGCTCTCCATGTGACCCAGTGGGTGTCAGCAGCCCCGCTCTAGGCAATTACCATGGTGAGGAAAAGGAGTCTATCGAGAAGGTTGAAATACCATGGGTAGGAGAAGCATCTTCCAGAATGAAGTGATGTGGAGTCTTACTGTTCCAGGGACGCTGGACGATAAACAGGAGCTGCGTGAGTGAGGCATTACTGAGTGCCCGCACGGGCCCCTGTCCCAGCACTTCTGTGTGAGACGCTGCTTTGTTCTTAAAACACCATTGCAAAGTGCCTCAGTTTTACAAGTGATTCATATTCAGAGAGAGAAAGTTAATTTTCCATGCTGATTCACCTGCTAGGCGGTGGGACTAAGATTCCCATCCAGCTCTTATTTTTAGTGCCGTCTGCCGGCCAAGCCGCCCGTGACAACAAGCACGGTTATTAAACTTCTGCTTTTAATGGTCTTCCTGGGACACTTGCAAGTTGTTCTTCTCCATGATGGCATTTCCTAATTGCACTCAAAGGTCTCCCTTAACATTTTTCATCTGCTTTTGCATGTGCATTGATGGCTTGCTTGAAATCCTTTCCATGTTTTCACGGGCTGCAGAGGAGTAAACAGTGTCAACCGCCTTTAACGAACAGTGTATGTTTCTGTCACCAGGAGATGCACAGCGTGGGACTCCTGACCTTTGGGAGGAAAGATGAGCACACACACACACACAAACACACATGCACACTTACACACCAACACATGCACACACCCACGTGTGCACACATGTGCATGCACACAAACACACATGCACACACGTGTGCACACATGCACACGCGCACACTCAGACATGCACGCCTGCGCACACTCATACTTACACACATGTACGACACATGCACAACCACCCACACATGCACACCCATGCACACATGTGCGCTCACATGCATACTCACACAATACACGCCCATACATACACAGCACAAACTCGTGCATGCCTGCCCATACACACACGTGCACACACATGCACTCTCACCATCAACTTGGAGGAGGCACCTCAGTACCTGGTTCCCCTTCCTTCTGAACATACATCTTCCGTCACCGTGTCCCGTGCCGCCTGGGCTCGGGCACTATTTCTTCCCGGAGGAAAGGAGCTGGTACACTCCTACACACGGAGCTGGACATGCCGCCTGCTTCATTAAGGAGCCTGAACAAGTCAGTGCTTAGCTCAAGGAAATGGCGCTCTAATAGCCGAAGGCTACTAGATATATGAAAACAAGGTAATATTGGTCAGGAACCAGGTCTTCCTCTGCCCAGTACCACCTACACTGGGAATGCTGGTGTGCCCTATCTAGGGTTGGTCCTGCGTCCCTGATGATCTTAAAAGCAGCATGACATCCATGTGCATAATGTGAATGAAGAGGAAATCCAAGTCCTGCTAGCCCCCAGCTTTCCAGGACCGGGGGAGGCCACTGCTGAGTTGAGGGCTGCGGCACCATCCATCCATCCATCCGTCCATCCATCCATCCTTCCATCATATTAATCAAGCCCCCACTATGTGCATGGAAATGCTCCGTCCTGGTGTGCAAACGAGGAAAAGAAGTGGAGGTGTGATGGTCAGAAGAGGCCAGACTGCTGCAGGAACAGCAGATGTTTGATTTATTCATCGCTCCTGTGACACGTCTACGGGTCAACGCACGGGGGCAGCCACCACGTCGAATGCTGCCAGCCGCCATGCCAGAAGGAAGGAGAGTCCTGGGAGTCCTGCGCCAGCACTTAAATGCTTTGATTAGATATGACATGTGTCTTTCCATTCGAAACTCAGTGACCCCAACCAGTCACTGTCCCCACCCAGCCCCAGGAGAACTGCAGGTGCAGTCCTTCCGTGTTTACAGGAGGTGAGCCCCAGGCATAGCTGGCAAACGTCACCACTACGCCATCGGGGGGAAGTGGGCTCCTTCATCGTGGTGTCTCCCCTGTGCTTTCCGAGGCTTGCACCTCCCTGAGACCTGGAGCTTGGAGTTCCCTTTTTTGCCCATGGTTTGGTCCTCGGGCCCTCTCCAGGGAGAATGGGACCTGCATTGCTACTTCCTTGTATGCACAGTCCTGTAAGGACCAGACACGAGTCCTTACTGATGATCTATACCTATGGGCCGCTCAGTGTGATGAAGGCTTTGGCAACGCCCGCCCCACGGTCGTGCGCTGTACAACTTGCCGAGATGCCCGTGAGTGACGTTCTTCCCCGGGGATGCAGGTGGTACCAGGTGAGTAGGATGAATGTACGGAAACGTCTTCCAATAACTGCGGACTTGCCTGAGGCAGGGAGCTCATCTGCAGTGAGAGACTTGAATGTGTAAACCTGAAGATTTTACAGGAATTACCTTAATTCAAGTCCGAATGCTTGGTTTCTTGTTTCTCTGGAACGCTAGGTTGAAATGCGTCCCTCATGATTTCACAAAAGAGGAGGAAGGCTTGTGATTGAATATCATGGGACCACCCTTCTGTCCTAATTTTCTCCACTGTTTTGGTGGAGGTCTTTGGTCCTCAGGTTCAGCGTGGGGTCTCCTCCTGGGGGGGATGGCAAAGGAGCTACTAAACCCATTACCTCTAGAAGATGTACTTTTCCTCTTGGCCACACAGTGGCCTCAGTCAATCTTGTACAGGATTAGGTATGTGAAAAGCACGAGCCACCTGAGTGAATTCTGTTTAGGGTTAATTATTTAATTTTATTCATAATGCCTAGTTACTTTCCATAAATGCCATCCGTGGTTCACACTCCTCACTTCCTTCCACACTGTGCTGGCAAGAACCATGGTCCTGACAGGTGTATGCCCCATCTCCAAATCTCACTGGCCATGAGTCTTGGCCAAACCGTCTCACACCTCTTGAGACTCAGGGACCTCCTCTGTTCAGTGACATCATAACACTTGGCTTTCGGAGCTGAAACGAGGGTTAGAGAGGGTGTCAGCTGATCAGTGTTGGGCGGATTTCCATTTGTCTTCCCTGTGGCTCTGGCCTGAGAGTTATGGGGGCTGTAGAGGCTCAAAGGTAATCCAGGGCTTCTCTTCACTTAGTTTCCCCCAGAGATAAGCTGTTCTTTACCTTCTTTACTTTCCCAGAGTTAGGAACGTAGGTGGGATGCTTGGGCAGCAGCTCTGGTTGACTTTATTCCAACATCCTTTTAATCTGTTTAGGAATTGGATATATCATTTTTAAAACCTTTAGAGACACTGACCAAGAATACTAACCAGGGTCTTATAAACATGCAACATTCAGACAACTTGTAGAAACTCATTTTTTGTCATATTCATGAGAAGGATCAGAAGTGTCCCACTGGGGGCACCTGGGTGACTCAGTTGGTTAAGCGTCCAACTCTTGGTTTCGGCTCAGGTCATGATCTCAGGGTCATAAGATTGAGCCCTGCATCGGGCTCTGAGTTCAGCACAGAGTCTGCTCAAGATTCTCTTCCTTTCCTCCCTTCCTCCCCCTCTGCCCCTCTCCCCTCACGCTCTCTCTGTCTCTCTGTATCTCTCTCTGCAATAAACAGATAGATAGATAAATAAAATACTTTTTTAAAAAAAGGAGAAGCTGGGTCCCACTGAAGTCAAGATCCTAGTAAAGATGCCTGATATCACTGTCATGAACAATATCAGATGGAGATTATGGATAACACGAGACATGAAAAAAAAGTGTAAATATTGAAAAAAAGAGATATGATCATCCATATTTACAGAATGTATGATTATGTACACAGAAAACCCAATTAATCAACATCACAAATCCTTAGGACTTAAAGGAAAATTCAAAATACAAAAATAAAAGCTGTCTTCGTGACCAGCAGTAACTAGAAGATTCAACAGAAAAATAAGTTTCCCTTTACAATAGCAGCAAGACCTTTAACGTACATGAGTAAGCCCGGCGAACATGTGAGATTTTACGAAGGTGCCTATAAAACAGCCCTGACAAAAGGAAGCTGACATTTGCTATGTTTCTAAACAGAAAGATTCAAAATTTTATCGCTGACCATCCTTCCCGTTTTAATGCACGTCTCCAGTGCAATGCCAATCAAAACCTCAACGCAAAGTTTCAGGGACGTTGACAAATGTATTCTAAAATTCATCTTGAAGAAAAAGTGCAAGAATAGTAAAGACAAGAAAGGAAGACGAGAAGGAGAAAGTGGTGATTCTCTCCTAGCGTTATATACAAAACAAAGGCATTGTGTATAAAACAAGAGTGGACATCAGCAGAGCAGATAGATCAATAGAATATAAAGAAAAGTCCAGAAACAGAGACATTAGCATATGTGAGGTTAATAGACAAGAAAGGAGGTATTTCGAATCCACAGGGGACTGATGGCAATAAATGGTGTGGAGATAGTAGTCTATTATTGTGGGAAAATAAAATAAAATTAATCTTCAACCTCACATCATTTCCAAAAGTAATTTAAGATAGATTTAAGACCTAAATATAAAACAAAACTATAAAAAAAATTGGACAAAAATATAAGAAAATGTAACCTGGAGAGGCAAAAGACCTTGAACAAGAAAAAAAAAATGCAGAAAGTGACTCTTAACTTTAGGAAACACTGAGGCTTGCTGGAGGGGAGGTGGGCAGGGGGCTGGGGTCACTGGGGGATGGGCATGAAGGAGGGCGCGTGATGGAATGAGCACTGAGTGTTCTATGCAACTGATGAATCGCTGACCTCTACCTCTGAAACTAATAATACACTATATGTTAATTGAATTTTTAAAAAATTTTAAATTCAGAAAGGTAAAATAAAGAACACATAAGTTTGACTACACCAAAATTTCACATTTCTGTATAACTGAAGATACAGCTAGGAGATTACCCACACACTAGGAGAAAACATTCACACAACACGTAAGGAGGGGTTCATATGTACAATGTGTAATCGCCTTCATATGGTAATCTGAGAAAGATAAGCAGCCCGGCAGAAACTCAGGAAAGGATATCAGCACACAATTCACGGGAAAGAAATTACAGATGGCCAACAAACATTTAAAATGGTTGACTCAGTGCAAATGTGGAAACAGGGCTCTTGTATTCTGTTGGTGAGAACTTCAAGGTTGAATAGCCCTTTGTGGAGAGCAACGTGTCTATTAGAACAGAAACCACAGACGCCCGGTGGTTCACCACTTCCTGTTCTCGGAATCGACCCTGGAGAAATGTGCACATGTGGGCGGGCAGAGAAGGTGAGATTTAGGGTATCCACAACAATGTTGACAGAACTAATGATAGCCTGGAGGGAAAAAACAGAATTAAGTGTCTTCCAGGGGTTAACTGCAAGATTCGGTTACATGATGACCCGTCCGGGTTGTTCTGGTTCACCCTACGGGATTGGATGGTCCTAATGGCTGTGGGTTGACCCCACTGTTTGTGGAATAGTGTGATCATAGGAGGATGGGCACGGGGAAAGCTGCCCCACCTCACTGTGATGGCCGGAGGCTGGATCCGGCTCAGTGAGTCCTTCCAAGTGGTTACAGCCGAGTGTGGACGGTTGAATCCCAGGACAGTATTGCGTGTCCTCCCCCGACTCAGCCAGAGCGGGGCAGTGGGCAGCCACCCGACACCCTTGTGTTTGCAGAGCACTGAGTCCTGTGGAATTAGCACTGAGGGTGCTCTGTCCCACTTCACTGGGGATTGGCCAACATTTGTGGGGATGAGTGGAGAAAGGTGGGGCGTCCTGTTCAATGTGGCCCCGTCCTTCCCCGTATGGTCTGCATGCTGAAGGCATACAGTTCTCTGCCCAGAATGCCACAGGGGTCCTCTGCCCTCATGCTGGGGCTCAGCATTTTCATGTGCCCATGCTGGGACTCAGTTTCATGCCTCTCTGAAGTTTGAGGCAAAATTTGGAGAGAGGATTATAGGTTCCCCTCTCTGAGAACATTTGAAATTGTAACGAGCAGGCTTGGTGATGCACTGCATGTGTTTGATATCAACAGGAGAAATTGCCCCTTTTCTAAGCCAGCTCTTCGCTTTCATAACACATATCAGATCAATGTCTGGAAAACAGTCACCAGGCGACTCGGCAACCATCCTGGGTTGGGGGTGTGCACCACAGGAAATGCTACACTACTTAGCTGACGGAACTGTGCAGGTCTGTCCTCAGGGGTCAACCAGAAGGCTCTGCAGAATGGCCCCTGGGTACTGATGAGTCATAGGACCAAATGGGAACCTCCCACGGGCCTCAGCAGGTGTCCCAGGGAAAGAACGCAGGGATGTCTGAGCGCCTAAAGTTTTGCTACTAAGACTGGGGTCTGTGGACCAGCAGCATCAGCTCACCAGGAACTTAGAAACACAGGCTCCATCCTCTTCCCTCCACATCTGCCCCTTCTGGGGATTAGAACCCCACTGGGATCAGGGCACATGGTTGACCAGAACAAAGACTCCATTTCCCAGCCTTCATTGCTGGTGACCATGTGACCAGTCCTGGACAATGTACTGTCAGCAGAGGTCATGGGAGTAACTTCCAGGTCATGCCCTGAAAGGATGGAGGTGAACCCTCCCTCCCATTCCTCCCCTCCACTGGCCACAAGAGGCTGGGTCAGCTTAGGGTCACCACTGCTCATTTTGGCCCAGGAAAACCAAAGGGCAGGGGGGATTTTGTGAGCTTTTGGAGCAATTTCATTGCTTTATCATGTGGTGATCACTGAGCTCCCTGTGGCTAGGCTTCTTCAGCTGTGAAATAGGGATGATGATGATAATGGTGGTGGTGATGGTGATG
>NW_027829101.1:0-2320 GCF_054177405.1 Leptonychotes weddellii | reverse complement strand
TATTTAATTTATATTTAATATCTAATATTATGTCATGTTGAGAAATATATTTATCTATCAGATGTAACATTATATAAATATAATATATAAAATAGCCTAATAATAACAGCCTACCTGTGCATACATTTTGTGTGCTAATTCCATGCCAGGTATTGTCCCTCAGAGCTTTAAATACATTATTTAACACTTAACAATAACTTTACAAAGTTGGGTTTTACTTATTTCTCTGTTGCCTAGGAGTCAAATAAAGCCTATTAGAAAATTTAAGTAATTCACCCAGCTCATTGCCATGTCTCCAACTAACCTATAAACGTAGTTAAGAGAATGACCATCTCTTTTACTTTAGGGCCATTTCTGCAAGGTACTTTTTTCTTCAAAGAATCTCATGTCCTGGGAGCCTGGGTGGCTCAGTCGTTAAGCGTCTGCCTTTGGCTCAGGTCATGATCCCAGGGTCCTGGGACTGAGTCCTGCATTGGGCTCCCTGCTCAGCGGGAAGCCTGCTTCTCCCTCTCCCACTCCCCCTGCTTGTGTTCCCTCTCTCGCTGTGTCTCTCTCTGTCTCTGTCAAATAAATAAATAAAAATCTTAAAAAAAAAAAAAAAAAAGAATCTCATGGCCCTCAGTTCTCAGTCACCTGAACAGATTTTTAAAGAACCTAGCGGTTTTAAAGCAACAGTAATTAAGTTCAATTTTTAATTAGAAAATAGCCAATGCCCATTACACAGAGTAATATTTATCTAACAATCACTATCACATTACAACAAAGTAGTACCGCTGTATTCAAGTTATAGGCTTCCCATGACAGAAATGGAGATTACTCTGATAGCTTTTGAACAAGAAATGTTTGGAAAGTGGGAGGGAGGGGGGATTATCAATGGCAGTGAAAAATGGGGTATAGATTTGATTTAATGTTCATTTCTCACATGAGATTCTGATTTTAAGCTAAGGAGCTAATTAATTGTGCAGCACAGTAAAATTAAACAATTTTTCCTTTAACAATTTTTTAAAACCAATAGCACAAAGTAGTAATTAGAAATTTTTAAAAATTTTTTTTAGTTTATTCACTTTAGAGATAGAGAGAGAGCAAGAGGGCATGTGAGAGAGCACAAGAGTACGAGGAGGAGCAGAGGGAGCGGGACAAGCAGATTCTGCACTGAGCCCAGAGCCTGACCCAGGGCTCAATCCCATGACCCTGAGACCATGACCGAGTCGAAACCGAAGAGTCAGATGTTTAACTGACTGAGCCGCCCAGGCATCCCAGTAATTAGAATCTTGATAAATAAAAGGATCATTTACAAAGACCCATTTTTTATACCACCTGGGTATTCAATTCAATGGATGATAATGTGACATTTACAACATTAGCTAATTAATTATATTTTATATATAACTAATATATAATTTGTAGAAAAATATTCTAAGCAATGGTATATGTTATAGAATGCTGTATATATCTTCTAGGGTTTTATATTTATCATTTAATTTTTTTTTTTGTATGTGAATGTTCATAGCAACTTTATTCATAATGGACAAAAATGGAAACAACCCAAATGTCTATCAACTAGAAATGGATACATAAAATATAAAAGAACCTTAAAAACATTATGCTAAGTGAGAGCAGCTTGTCACAAAAGACTAAATACAGTATAATTTCCTTTCCGTGGGGTTTCTTTGTGGGGTGATGAAATGTTCTGATATTGGATGGTGGTGGTGATTGCATGACTCAGTGAATATACCAAAACCCATTGAATTGCACATTTTAAATGGGTGAATTGTTTCATATGTGAATTATACCTCAAATATATATATATATATATATAGAGAGAGAGAGAGAGAGAGAGAGAGATTATCTGATAGGAGTAGAAAGTAGCCAAAGAAAATATTCAGTGGTAAAGTTTTTTTTTTTTTTTTTAAATGTTGATTTTATTTTTATTTTTTTTTATTCTTATGTTAATCCCCATACATTACATCATTAGTTCTAGATGAAGTGTTCCATGATTCATTGTTTGTGCATAACACCCAGTGCTCCATGCAGAACGTGCCCTCCTCAATACCCACCACCAGGCTAACCCATCCTCCCACCCCCTCCCCTCTAGAACCCTCAGTTTGTTTTTCAGAGTCCATCGTCTCTCATGGTCCGTCTACCCCTCCCAATTTCCCCCGCTTCCTTCTTCCCCTCCTGCTATCTTCTTCTTCTTCTTTTTTTTCTTAACATATATTGCATTATTTGTTTCAGAGGTACAGATCTGAGATTCAACAGTCTTGCACAATTCACAGCACTTACCAGAGCACATACCCTCCCCAGTGTCTATCACCCAGTC
>NW_027829100.1:0-271 GCF_054177405.1 Leptonychotes weddellii | reverse complement strand
GGTTCCCCTTTCTCCACAACCTCTCCAACATTTGTTGTTTCTTTCCCTGTCCATTTTGGCCATTCTAACTGGTGTAAGGTGGTATCTCAGTGTGGTTTTGATTTGGATTTCCCTGATGCCTAATGATGATGAACATTTTTTCATGGCATACACATTTATTTTAAATGAATTTAACTTAAATCTGATTAAAACTGGACTCTTCTAATATGAGGAAAAGATAGCAGCCATCAGTACAAATGACTGCCTGATAAGGATTTCGCCATTGATCATC
>NW_027829099.1:0-271 GCF_054177405.1 Leptonychotes weddellii | reverse complement strand
CAATCCCAGGACCCTGGGATCATGACCTGAGTGGAAGGCAGACGCTTAATGACTGAGGCACCCAGGTGTCCCCATGACTCTTTATTTTAAATGGCATTTGATTATGATCCTGTCTTGTTGGATTGGGCATAGCACTGCTCTGTTTTACAGTGTAATGATTTTTTTTTTTCTTTTAACCCCTGTCATGATCTTTTTTTTTTAAATTTTTTTTATTGTTATGTTAATCCCCATACATTACATCATTAGATTTAGATGTAGTGTTCCATGATTC
>NW_027829098.1:0-271 GCF_054177405.1 Leptonychotes weddellii | reverse complement strand
ATAATATTGTACTAAGATGTGAAATAAATAAATATGTTCTATAAAAAAGACCAGTCACTCTTAAAAGAAGATTGTGTTACTAAGAAAATAAGAAGCCACAATTATGTTTCTAATGGCTTACAATATTTATAATATTTAAGTAGAAGAGAGGGGAAATGGAAGGACACCAGAAGTTTCCTTTTCTTTTCTTTTCTTTTTTCTTTTTTTTTTGCTCTGCACTCTCAATTGCTGAGAGTAGTAAATTTTACCCCATCTATGTACTTCCTAACTC
>NW_027829097.1:0-271 GCF_054177405.1 Leptonychotes weddellii | reverse complement strand
GGGAGGAGGGGCCCTTGGGGAGCACACACAAGGAAGGGGCTCAGTTTTCTCAGAGGCCCCTCCAAGGGGCAGGTGGTTCAGCTCGGCCCCCGAGTGCCCTCTGGTCGTGGTGTGTGTGAAGAGGAGAATGTCACTGAATATGCGTTTGGGCAGGTAGCTCAAGTCTGGACCCATTTTTTTTTTTTTTTTAAGATTTTATTTATTTGAGAGAGATCAGAATGAGAGACAGAGAGCATAGAAGGAGGAGGGTCAGAGGGAGAAGCAGACTCCC
>NW_027829096.1:0-271 GCF_054177405.1 Leptonychotes weddellii | reverse complement strand
GAACATCCTACACACTTTTTGCTGAGAACATCTGTGACAGTCTGGAACGTGTTTTTTCCCAGTGTTTGACTTAATGCTTACTCTAAGTATCAGACACTTTCCCAGATCCTGTGATATATCTTAGTACAGTATTAGTGAAGAGACGGCAGTTATGCCTGTATCTTGAACAGTGTCACTCTGAATTGAAAATAGGCCCCCCTTTTTTTTTAACTAACAGAGCTTTTAATTCACTGGCTGATAGTGTCAATAATGCTATCCATTTTTTTTTATT
>NW_027829095.1:0-271 GCF_054177405.1 Leptonychotes weddellii | reverse complement strand
TAGAAATCATTCAGAAGGGTACAGAGAAAAAAAAGTGACTTGCAAACTCACTATCCAAAATTATTGATGTTCATATGTATCCCTGCAAAGTATTTATTTATATATATGCATGTATTTTTTTTAAGGTATACAGTATGTTTTTTTTTCTTTTTTATTGTTATGTTAATCACCATACATTACATCATTAGTTTTTGATGTAGTGTTCCATGATGCATTGTTTGTGCATAACACCCAGTGCTCCATGCAGAACATGCCCTCTTTAATACCCATC
>NW_027829094.1:0-271 GCF_054177405.1 Leptonychotes weddellii | reverse complement strand
CGTCTCTCCTGGTTCGTCTACCCCTCCGATTTCCCCCGCTTCATTCTTCCCCTCCCGCTACCTTCTTCTTCTTTTTTTTTTTCTTAACATATATTGCATTATCAAATTCAGATTTTAAAAGCATAGCGTCTGCCAGTTTGCAGCCTTGCAGTAGTCATTCCAGAAACGTTCATTAAATGCCTACTCTGCACCGGGCGCTGCCCTACATGCTGGTGCTCCTAGCGTGGGCAGGAACTGGCCCTGCCCGCGTGGACTCACGTCGGGGAAATGG
>NW_027829093.1:0-271 GCF_054177405.1 Leptonychotes weddellii | reverse complement strand
ATAATGAAAAAGTCTGAAATATTGAATTATATTATATATTCATATATATATAAATAAATATAAGAATTACTAAAATGTGACACAGAGACACAAAGTGAGCAAATGCTGTTGGAAAAATGGCACCAATAGACTTGCTTGACACAGGGTTGCCACAAACTTTGATTTGTAAAAAACACCGTATCTGTGAAGCATAACAAAAGAGGCTGTATTCCATGATGTGAGTCTACTGCTCTGGTCTGGTGGCTCTGCTTTCCTTTACCACATACGACAT
>NW_027829092.1:0-271 GCF_054177405.1 Leptonychotes weddellii | reverse complement strand
AATTGGAGAGGGAGATGAACCATGAGACTATGGACTCTGAAAAACAAACTGAGGGTTCTAGAGGGGAGGGCAGTGGGATGGGTTAGCCTGGTGATGGGTATTAAAGAGGGCACGTTCTGCATGGAGCACTGGGTGTTATGCACAGACAATGAATCATGGAACACTTCATCTAAAACTAATGATGTAATGTATGGTGATTTTCATAACAATAAAAAAAATTTTTAAAAAATCAATTGTAGAAAAAGAGCTTCAACTAAAAAAAAAAAAAAAA
>NW_027829091.1:0-271 GCF_054177405.1 Leptonychotes weddellii | reverse complement strand
AGCAGGGGGAGTGGGGGAGGGAGAAGCAGGCTTCCCACTGAACAGGGACCCTGATGTGGGGCTGGATCCCAGGACCCCGGGGTCATGACCTGAGCCGAAGGCAGACGCTTAACGACTGAGCCACCCAGGCACCCCTGTTTAGAACATTTTTTATCATCCTTAAAATAAATCCTGTACTCACTGAACAGTCACTTGCTATTGCTTCATATCTCCAGTCCCTGGTTACCACTAATCTTTCTGTCTCTATGGATTTGCCAATTCTGGGTATTTC
>NW_027829090.1:0-2427 GCF_054177405.1 Leptonychotes weddellii | reverse complement strand
GTGTAGATTGCTCTAGGTAGCATTGACATCTTCACAATATTTGTTCTTCCAATCCATGAGCATGGAACGTTTTTCCATTTCTTTGTGTCTTCCTCAATTTCTTTCATGAGTATTTTATAGTTTTCTGAGTACAGATTCTTTGCCTCTTTGGTTAGATTTATTCCTAGGTATCTTATGGTTTTGGGTGCGATTGTAAATGGGATCGACTCCTTAATTTCTCTTTCTTCTGTCTTGTTGTTGGTGTATAGGAATGCCACTGATTTCTGTGGATTGATTTTATATCCTGCCACTTTACTGAATTCCTGTATGAGTTCTAGCAGTTTTGGGGTGGAGTCTTTTGGGTTTTCCACACAGAGTATCATATCATCTGCAGACAGTGAGAGTTTGACTTCTTTGCCGGTTTGGATGCCTTTTGTTTCTTTCTGTTGTCTGATTGCTGTGGCTAGAACTTTTAATACTATGTTGAATAGCAGTGGTGATAGGGGACATCCCTGCCGTGTTCCTGACCTTAGGGAGAAAGCTCTCAGTTTTTCCCTGTTGCGAATGATATTCGCTGTGGGTTTTTCATAGATGGCTTTTATGATATTGAGGTATGTACCCTCTATCCCTATACTCTGAAGAGTTTTCATCAAGAAAGGATGCTGTCCTTTCTCAAATGCTTTTTCTGCATCTATTGAGAGGATCTTATCCTTTTTTTTTTTTTATTAATGTATTGTATCACATTGATTGATTTGCGGATGTTGAACCAACCTTGCAGCCCAGGGATAAATCCCACTTGGTCGTGGTGAATAATCCTTTTAATGTACTGTTGGATCCTATTGGCTTGTATTTTGGTGAGAATTTTTGCATCCATGTTCATCAAGGATATTGGTCTATAATTCTCCTTTTTGATGGGGTCTTTGTCTGGTTTGGGGATCAAGGTAATGGTGGCCTCATAAAATGAGTTTGGAAGTTTTCCTTCCATTTCTATTTTTTGGAACAGTTTCAGAAGAATAGGTATTAATTCTTCTTGAAATGTTTGGTAGAATTTCCCTGGGAAGCCATCTGGCCCTGGGCTTTTGTTTTTTGGGAGATTTTTGATGACTGCTTCAATTTCCTTAGTGGTTATAGGTCTGTTCAGGTTTTGTATTTCTTCCTGGTTCAGTTTTGGTAGTTTATATGTCTCTAGGAATGCATCCATTTCTTCCAGATTATAATGTGCTGGCATATGGTTGCTCATAATATGTTCTTACAGTTGTTTGTATTTCTTTCATGTTGGTTGTGATCTCTCCTCTTTCATTCATGATTTTATTTATTTGGGTCCTTTGTCTTTTCTTTTTCGTAAGTCTTGCCAGGGGTTTTTCAATCTTGTTAATTCTTCCAAAGAACCAGCTCCTAGTTTCGTTGATCTGTTCTACTGTTCTTTGGTTTCTATTTGATTGATTTCTGCTCTGATCTTTATTATTTCTCTTCTCGTGCTGGGTTTAGGCTTTATTTGCTGTTCTTTCTCCGGCTCCTTAGGTGTAGGGTTAGGTTGTGTATTTGAGACCTTTCTTGTTTCTTGAGAAAGGCTTGTATTGCTATATACTTTCCTCTTAGGACCGCCTTTGCTGCATCCCAAGGATTTGGAATAGTTGTGTTTTCATTTTCATTTGTTTCTGTGAAGTTTTTAAATTCTTCTTTAATTTCCTGGTTGACCCATTCATTCTTTAGTAAGATGATCTTTAGCCTCCATGTACTTGAGTTCTTTCCAACTTTCTTCTTGTGATTGAGATCTAGTTTCAAAGCATTGTGGTCTGAAAATATGCAGGGAATGATCCCAGTCTTTTGGTACCGGTTGAGACCTGATTTGTGACCTAGGATGTGATCTATTCTGGAGAATGTTCCATGGGCACTAGAGAAGAATGTGTATTCTGTTGCTTTGGAATGGAATGTTCTGAATATATCTGTGAAGTCCATTTGGTCCAGGGTGTCATTTAAAGTCTTTATTTCCTGTGACGCCTGGGTGGCTCAGTCGGTTAAGTGTCTGCCTTCGGCTCAGGTCATGATCCCAGGGTCCTGGGATCGAGTCCTGCATTGGGCTCCCTGCTCCGTGGGGAGCCTGCTTCTCCCTCTGCCTCTGTCTCTCAATAAATAAATAAAATCTTTAAAAAAAAAAATAAAGTCTTTATTTCCTTGTTGATCTTTTGCTTAGATGATCTGTCCATTTCAGTGAGGGGGGTGTTAAAGTCCCCCACTATAATCATATTGCTGTTGATGTGTTTCTTTGCTCTTGTTATTAATTAGCTTATATAAGTGGCTGCTCCCAAGTTAGGAGCATAGATAGTTACAATTGTTAGATCTTCTTGTTGGATAGACCCTTTAAGTATGATATAGTGTCCTTCCTCGTTTCTTATTATAGTCTTTGGTTTAAAATCTAATTTGTCTGATATAAGGATTGACACCCCA
>NW_027829089.1:0-271 GCF_054177405.1 Leptonychotes weddellii | reverse complement strand
AGCAGGGGGAGTGGGGGAGGGAGAAGCAGGCTTCCCACTGAACAGGGACCCTGATGTGGGGCTGGATCCCAGGACCCCGGGGTCATGACCTGAGCCGAAGGCAGACGCTTAACGACTGAGCCACCCAGGCACCCCTGTTTAGAACATTTTTTATCATCCTTAAAATAAATCCTGTACTCACTGAACAGTCACTTGCTATAGCTTCATATCTCCAGTCCCTGGTTACCACTAATCTTTCTGTCTCTATGGATTTGCCAATTCTGGGTATTTC
>NW_027829088.1:0-271 GCF_054177405.1 Leptonychotes weddellii | reverse complement strand
TTTAAGATTTTATTTATCTGGATGGGGGCAGAGAGCAAGCACAAGCAGGGGGAGAGGCAGAGGGAGAAGCAGGCTGAGCAGGGAGCCCGATGCAGGGCTCGATCCCAGGAGCCCAGGATCACCACCTGAGCCAAAGGCAGACACTTCACCAACTGAGCCCCCCGGGGGCGCCTGGAGGGAGTTACTTTTTTTTTTTTTTTATTCTTTTGTTAATCCCCATACATTACATCATTAGTTTTAGATGTAGTGTTCCATGATTCATTGTTTGTGC
>NW_027829087.1:0-271 GCF_054177405.1 Leptonychotes weddellii | reverse complement strand
TGCTGAGCAGAAAGCCCAACACGGGGCTCGATCCCAGGACTCTGGGATCATGACCTGAGCTGAAGGCAGACACTTAACCAACTGAGTCACTCAGGCACCCCTATAATGAATAATTTTAGAATAACAGGAGACAAGTTTACTGAATATTGCTATCACTTCTTTTTATATTTGGCATTCTAAAATTTGGCTAAATAATATATTATACAAACACACATAGAATCACCACACATGCAACCTCTTAACTGAAAGGAAGTGCAGACTGAAAAAGGTG
>NW_027829086.1:0-271 GCF_054177405.1 Leptonychotes weddellii | reverse complement strand
TCATGTATATGGCAGGCAGTGACAAGGAGAAAGAACATGCCAATGCCAAGAAGATCCTGCTGGAGATGGGGCAGTTCTTTCAGATTCAGGATGATCACCTTGATCTCTTTGGGGAGCCCAGTGTGACAGGCAAGATTGGCACTGACATCCAGGACAACAAATGCAGCTGCCTGGTGGTTCAGTGTCTACGGCAGGCCTCTCCAGAAGAGCGCCAGATCCTTCTGGAGAATTATGGGCAAAAGGAGGCCAAGAAGGTGGCCTGGGTGAGGCC
>NW_027829085.1:0-271 GCF_054177405.1 Leptonychotes weddellii | reverse complement strand
TCATCATTGCCACGTCAAAGCACCATTCTGCCTGCCTGTGTACCTGTTTTGAGGACTGTTTGGGATGCTACAGGATTCTCATGCTGCTGGACCAGGTGCAGACTTGAAAGGGGGTGTCAATCTGGTCATTTTTTAGACCAGTGGTTCTCTAAGTGTGGTCCTAGACCAGCAGCCCAGGCACTACCTGGGGATTGGTTGGACCTACTGAGGCAGAAATCCAGAGGGTTGGGGCCCAGCAATCTGTTTTAATGAGCTGACTGACTGCTTTTGT
>NW_027829084.1:0-271 GCF_054177405.1 Leptonychotes weddellii | reverse complement strand
GAATGGGACTGGAGGAGATGATGCTAAGTGAAATAAGGCAAGCAGAGAAAGTCAATTATCATATGGTTTCACTTATTTGTGGAACATAAGGAATAGCATGGAGGACATTAGGAGAAGGAAGGGGAAAAGGAAGGGGGGGAATCGGAGGGAAAGATGAACCATGAGAGACTGTGGACTCTGAGGAACAAACAGGGTTTTAGAGGGGAGGTGGGAGGGGGGATGGGTTAGCCTGATGATGGGTATTAAGGAGGGCACGTACTGCATGGAGCAC
>NW_027829083.1:0-271 GCF_054177405.1 Leptonychotes weddellii | reverse complement strand
AAAAAGAAGATAACTCCTTCATAGCGTTATTGTGAGGATTGGCAGTGAGTACTAAGCACTTTTCCCTGACACAGAGGGGCCTGGCAATTCCCACCTTAGACCAGTGCAGGGGCCCCCTGCCTGCCTCCAGTCTCCGTGCCCCAGCCCTTGCTGGGCACCGCCCAAGGAGCTTTTACAAATGTAGCCTGGCCAGGCCACTTTCTGCTTAGGAATCTTCATGGATCCCCATTGCACATACAGTTAAACTCCTTAGCGTGGCCTACAGAGCTCT
>NW_027829082.1:0-271 GCF_054177405.1 Leptonychotes weddellii | reverse complement strand
TCAGCCATTAATACAGGTCAGGGGCTCTGGTGCCACAGAAGCCAGCATAAGTTGGAGAGCAGAGGACAGTAAGGTCAGTGCCTCACTGACTGCATTCTGTGGAGGAAGCCGAAGGGGGAAAGGAACAGGGGATGAGATGAGACAGTACTCATCACTGCCACCACCATCATCACCACCATCACCATCATCACCATCATCATCACCATCAGCACCATCAGCACCATCAGCACCATCAGCACCATCATCAGCACCATCATCACCATCATCACTA
>NW_027829081.1:0-271 GCF_054177405.1 Leptonychotes weddellii | reverse complement strand
TGGGTGGCTCAGTTGGTTAAGCGACTGCCTTCGGCTCAGGTCATGATCCTGGAGTCCCTGGATCGAGTCCCGCATCGGGCTCCCTGCTCGGCAGGGAGTCTGCTTCTCCCTCTGACCCTCCCCCCTCTCATGTGCTTGCTCTCTCTCATTCTCTCTCTCTCAAATAAATAAATAAAATCTTTAAAAATAAATAAATAAAATAAAATCTATGGCTGGTATTACGTGTATCAGTGGCTTGTCCTTTTTGTTGCCAAGTATCATTGCATCTGTT
>NW_027829080.1:0-2427 GCF_054177405.1 Leptonychotes weddellii | reverse complement strand
GGGGGCGCCTGGGTGGCTCAGTCGGTTAAGCGTCTGTCTTTGGCTCAGGTCATGATCCCAGGGTCCTGGGATCGAGTCCCACAACGGGCTCCCTGCTCTGCAGGAAGCCTGCTTCTCCCCCTCCCACTCCCCCTGCTTGTGTTCCCTCTCCCACTGTGTCTCTCTCTGTCAAATAAATAAAATCTTTAAAAAAATACTGTCATTATTTTAAAATGAGTCTTCCAAAAACATACAGTAATAGATATCTATGATTAATAGAGAACAAAGAAAGACAGTTTCTACCTGTGATAAAGTGAAACTGTATTATTAAACCTCACTTAATATAATGTTTCTCTAAATTTCCATAGAATATGTTCATCACTATGGAGATTACACTGGGGTGACGCTGGGGGGGAGGTGGGGCAGAGGGAGAGGGAGAATCTTAAGCAGGCTCCACACCCAGTGCAGAGCCCAATGTGGGGCCTGATCCTACGACCCCAAGACCATGACCCAAGCCGAGATTAAGAGTTGGACGCTCAACCAACTGCGCCACCCAGGTGCCCCTCTGCACCTTAAGTTGCCTACGTGAAAATTATTTGGGCCCACACACACACTTATCACCCATATCCCACACGTGGCAGAGGCGATACCTACCATCTGATCCCCCAGCCGTTTTTGATGTTGTACACCCAGTCCCCCTCGTACCAGGAGGTACCCTCTTGATTGTAATAAATAGAGCCCTGAAACAAATAATATCATTTTTAAAAAATCAAGTCTCATAAAACAAATGTTTATTAAAGGTAAAGATTTAAAAATATATGAATTTAGGGAGTCTAAACCGCGAAGAAGTCAATGTCCTACTTGGGCAAGACACCTAATCCGTCGCATGTTTCTGTCTTGGAATTGAGAAGATGGTAAGGTAGCCCCCATGTGAGAATGAGATGTCACAAATCAATTCCTCCCTGATAATGAAGTGTCGCATTAAGGCATGAAAAGTGGCATCACCGGCGAGAGAGTAAGCTGGTGCAGCTGTGGTGGGAAACAGTTTGGAGGTCCCTCAAAATGTTAAACATCCAGTTCCCATACTCCACTCCTAGGTTTATATGCCAGAGAACTGAAAACAAGTACTCAAATAAACCCCTACACACACGTTCATAGCGGCGCTATTCACAGAAGCCCAAAGACGGAGAGAGCCCAAATGTCCATCGATGAATGAGCAGATACACAAAATGTGGTCCATCCATACACTGGACTATTATTCAGCCACAAAAAGGAATTAAGTACCTACAACCTGGATGAATCTCAAAAACCTGAGGCTGAGTGGGAGAAGCCAGACACAGAAGGTCAGTCACATACCGTAGGGTTCCATTCCTATGAACCATCCAGCCTAGGTAAACCCGTAGAGACAGAAGGCAGATCGGGGCCCGCCGAGGGGCCGGGGTGGGGAATATCTGCCGAGTGGGTACAGGGTTTTATTTTGGAGTGTTGACGAAAATGCTGTGGGACCAGACAGAGCTGGAAGTCTCACAACCCTGGGAGTTCCCTGAATGCCACCGACTGCTGACTCTAAAACGGTCCGTTTCGCGTGATGTGAATTTCCTATCAATCAACAGAAAGTGAATCTACCGTCACAAGAGCCCCCCACCTCCCACCCTCTGTGTTTGTTCATCCTATCGGTGGACGGGAGTCCCGGGGCTGCCTCACCCACCTTCCCGTGTCTCTTGCCGTGACACCAGTGGCCGATGTAGGACACGGGGTGCGTGCCGCATTTGAACATACCAAATCCTTGCCTCACGCCGTGGATCACTTCTCCTTCGTAAGTGCTGCCATCCGGCCACGTGTACACGCCATGGTTCATGGGGATGTTCTTCACAAAGTCCCCCTAGGGCAAAACGGCCCAGAGAGTGAGAGAGAGAGAGAAAGCAGGGCAGAGACCCCTAGTCCTGTGGGCGGTCTGAAGCGCCTCCTTGACAACTGGATGCTATTCCTGTCTCTCCTCCGTGGCAACAGTGGAGTATCTCCCCTCCGCCCCAGTTTCCACTCTCCTCCTTCCTTCTCCACACACCCCATCCTCCCTCACCTTCCCTCCCCTGGGCGGAAGCCCCAGCACAATAAAACAGCCAGAAGCTGTGTGTAGACAAGGCTCCAAGAGGCAAACAGGGGACATGGAAAAGTGCTGGTTTCCGATCCTGGCCTTGGGCACGCGAGCGTCTTGGAACCCACGTCGAAGGAGGCTTACTTCCTTCACAGAAGGGTGAAGCCAGCGGGCCAGGCTTGAGCTGCGGGTGACTTAGCCAAGCACCTCTGGGGTAGTAGGAGCTGACTCCGCGTCCTCAGCAGCCTGAGAGGGGTTGACGCCTGGTGATCAAGAACTGGGTGCCATGTTGAAGTGTTCACACCTCAGGGCTTCATTTAGAGCCACGGTGCTGAAGGAGGATTCTGATCAGG
>NW_027829079.1:0-271 GCF_054177405.1 Leptonychotes weddellii | reverse complement strand
CTGCCGAGCAGGGAGCCCAGTGCGGGACTCGATCCTGGGACTCCAGGATCATGACCTGAGCCGAAGGCAGTCGCTTAACCAACTGAGCCACCCAGGCGCCCTTCACAGTATAGATTTCTTGCTTTAATCACTAAGTGTGAGATTGTGTTTAAAAGTCACATGATACACAGATTGGAAACCTGTAAGATGTCAGCTGCCATAGATTATTACATATCCTTAACTGAGGCTTTGCTTTGATTCTTCTGTCCCTCCATATTGAGGGAATCTGATG
>NW_027829078.1:0-271 GCF_054177405.1 Leptonychotes weddellii | reverse complement strand
TGAATCATGGAACACTACACCAAAAACTAATGATGTAATGTATGGTGATTAACATAACAATAAAAATTTTTAAAAAAGAAATAGTGGCCTTAAAATATGTTGAAACCACAAGAATTGTATTTCTATTTGGAAGGAGTCAAAACTGCCCATATTTCAACAGATATCTCATAACAGCCATGTAGATGTTACCTTAGAACAACAGAATTGAGTTTTACAAAAAGAGGAAATGACTTTTACAAAAACTGTGTAAGTTTTCTTAATTGTCAAGAAT
>NW_027829077.1:0-271 GCF_054177405.1 Leptonychotes weddellii | reverse complement strand
TGGGTGGCTCAGTTGGTTAAGCGACTGCCTTCGGCTCAGGTCATGATCCTGGAGTCCCTGGATCGAGTCCCGCATCGGGCTCCCTGCTCGGCAGGGAGTCTGCTTCTCCCTCTGACCCTCCCCCCTCTCATGTGCTTGCTCTCTCTCATTCTCTCTCTCTCAAATAAATAAATAAAATCTTTAAAAATAAATAAATAAATAAAATAAAATCTATGGCTGGTATTACGTGTATCAGTGGCTTGTCCTTTTTGTTGCCAAGTATCATTGCATC
>NW_027829076.1:0-271 GCF_054177405.1 Leptonychotes weddellii | reverse complement strand
TTCAGGAATGAAGACTAGATCACCAATACCAGCTACAACATGTGATCAGTTACTGAAACAATGATTATAATTGTCATTGAGTATTTCCTCCTGATTGTGTGTGTGTGTATGTGTGTGTATTAAACAAATATCTTTGCTTTCTTCCCCCCGTTATGCCCTTACCCGGTAACGTAAGATGTACCGACTTTATATCATACCATTTAAATGTTGTTAACATTACATTGTGGTATTTACAATACAGGATATCAAGGAGAAGAGTGAACATGACCTA
>NW_027829075.1:0-271 GCF_054177405.1 Leptonychotes weddellii | reverse complement strand
TTAAGTTTTCAAGTAGGCTAAAATCTCTAAAGAGGATATCATATTTCAGAGGATAAGCAAATAATCAGAGCATTATAGAATAAAACTGATTTAACAGAGGTTTTTTAAATGCACACATGATCTTCAAAAGTAGGTTACTTACAGCTCTGGGATTTAACAAAACTATCTACCCTTCTTTTCTAATTAATTTTCATAGCTCTTTCCACCACATTTCTCTTTCCCTTTTATCTCTAGTCATGATGTCTCCTGTTGAGGGAGAACAAAAGCAGGG
>NW_027829074.1:0-271 GCF_054177405.1 Leptonychotes weddellii | reverse complement strand
CAGGGGCAGGATGCTGGGCTCAGCCCCCCGGGGCCGGCAGGGAGAGGCAGGGGCAGGATGCTGGGCTCAGCTCCCCGGGACCCGCAGGGAGAGGCAGGGCAGGATGCTGGGCTCGGAGTTGGGCTCGGGGCCTCGGGCCTGGATGTGGAGGGCTGCGGGCGGCCGTACTTGCTGCGGGCGGGCAGGCTGCCCGTGGGCCGGTGGGGAGGCCCCGGCCGGCGGCGGTAGGAGCGGTAGTGCTGCTGGATGAGTACAGCCGCCCGGCGGCTCT
>NW_027829073.1:0-271 GCF_054177405.1 Leptonychotes weddellii | reverse complement strand
CCTCCAGTGAAGTTGCTACCTCTGATGCTTCTCCCCTGTGTTTCCCCCTTGTGTCCCCCTACCACCACCACACACACACACACACACACACACACACTTCTCACCTGCCCAGGAAGCGTGCAATATCACATGGGAGAGAGAGATGGGAACAGTGACCTGGAGAGGTACTTCTTAAAGTCATAGTTTAAAAAAATCAATTATAGTAACTTATTGTCATATCTTCTACCTACATAGGTTTGCAGTAGTGATTTATAATCTTGTAGTTTCAACA
>NW_027829072.1:0-271 GCF_054177405.1 Leptonychotes weddellii | reverse complement strand
TTTACCATTGCTATTTAATTTAGTTTTCTCAAAAACCCTTGGAGATAGACTTTATGACTCCCACCCCCATTCTAAAGATGAAGAGACAGACTCAGAGAGGGTAGTTACTTATTCAAGGCCACACACATAATCTGTTGCAGAGTTGGGACTTGAACCGAAGTCTAATAGATTCCAAAGTTTGGACTTTACTTGACTTGGAATTGGAGAGAAATGACTGAATGTTCTAGGCTAGGCCAGGCAGGGTTCAGGATTCCGCGGGAGAGGGCTGGGA
>NW_027829071.1:0-271 GCF_054177405.1 Leptonychotes weddellii | reverse complement strand
GGCTCCCAGCTCAGCAGGGAGTCTGCTTCTCCCTCTGACCCTCCTCCCTCTCATGCTCTCTGTCTCTCATTCTCTCTCTCTCAAATAAATAAATAAAATCTTTAAAAAAAAAACCAAAAAAAACCCTAGGAGATAGGCACTTCCATAATCCTTACTTAGAAGAAGACATTAGACACAGATGGGTTAAAAAACTTTCCTAAAACCAGTTACTAAATAGTGGGAGTGTAATTTAAAAATTAAATTTAAAACAAACTTTACTTTTTTTTTTTTT
>NW_027829070.1:0-271 GCF_054177405.1 Leptonychotes weddellii | reverse complement strand
ACCACCTCCAGTGAAGTTGCTACCTCTGATGCTTCTCCCCTGTGTTTCCCCCTTGTGTCCCCCTACCACCACCACACACACACACACACACACACACTTCTCACCTGCCCAGGAAGCGTGCAATATCACATGGGAGAGAGAGATGGGAACAGTGACCTGGAGAGGTACTTCTTAAAGTCATAGTTTAAAAAAATCAATTATAGTAACTTATTGTCATATCTTCTACCTACATAGGTTTGCAGTAGTGATTTATAATCTTGTAGTTTCAACA
>NW_027829069.1:0-2427 GCF_054177405.1 Leptonychotes weddellii | reverse complement strand
GCAACCACTTTTTTACTCTGGTTGCTATGAGTTCACCTTTTTTTTTTTTTTTTTTTTTTACATTCCACAAATAAATGATGCCATGTACTATTTTTCTTTCTGTCTGGCTTATTTCACTTAGCATAATGCCTTCCAGGTCCACCCATGTTACTGCAAATGAAAGGATTTCCTTCTTTTATAGATTGAATAATATTCCATGATATATGTGTAAATATATCTGCTGAGGACACTTAGGTTGTAGGAATGCAATTTTGAATGATTGAATGGTACTGCATTGTACCTTAGGAATAAAAATTATGTATATAACAATATTTTTACCACTGGGTAAGTGGGTTAGTTGGAACTTCGCAACAATATTATTAATGCTGAAGTAAACTGCCAAGGATTCATATTTTTACATGCATTTCTGATTTGAATAAAGAAAATCAATGCTGTTAAGATTGTAAACTACTTTTCTCTAAAAATTCTGTCCAAAAAGGTTATAGATACCCACAAGCCATATATTAAACTATTCTTCACAGACCACAGGTCAGATATTGGTCCTTAAAAAAACAGCCATTCTGGGCACCTGGGTAGCTCAGTCGGTTAAGCGTCTGCCTTCGGCTCAGGTCATGATTCCAGGGTCCTGGGATCGAGCCCTTCATCAGGCTCCCTGCTCAGACAGGAGCCGGCTTCTCCCTCTCCCTACCACTCTGCCTATTTGTGCTCTCTCCCTCTCTCTGTCAAATAAATAAATAAAATCTTTAAAAAAACCAGCCATCCTAACAATATTTTATTTTAGTTTGCATTTCTTTTGTTAATAAGTGGGTGGGAATTTCAAAATTTTGTTTATAATTATTTCTAATTTTATGAATTGTCTATGTAAAAGTCTGTTTTTCTTCTCTTAAGATGTACACTTTATTTATAAGAGCATTTTATATGCTAGTATATTAATTATTATATATGACATATCACTAATATATTTAAGATATTAGTGATGTTTAAGATTCATAAAGGTCACCATTTATATAATAAAAGCTATTAATATTTCTCTTTATATTTTCCCTTTAATACTTTGAAAGAATTCCTTTTATGGAATTCCATATTATGTGGAAAATATATTTTATAAACATGTCTAGACACTTTGTCTAGATACTTCTAGACATCTTTTTGGTTTTGGAGGGATTTTTTGTATTTAACCTTTAAATCTATATGAAATCTATTTTGGTATATGGTGCCATGAAAGGGCCCAAGTTTGTAGTTATTCAATTGCTCTAATGTCTTTTATTTAATGATTCTTTCCTTCCTGTAATATATAACAACATGTAATATATTCTATATTATTACATATCAAAATATGTTATATTAAATAATATATAATATAGCATCTTAAACACAGACTCTCATACATAGAAGAGTCTCTTTATGGGCTTTTTATACTCTTATTTCCCCTCCTATATTCTTTATTCAGGATAATACCACTCCAAATATGATATTTTGGTACTACATTTTCAAAGCTAGTAGTGATAATCCCATATAATACTCTGTTTTGCCAGAAAATTATTTTATCCTCATGGATTTACTTGAGATGAATTATGTCCTTTTTTTTTTTCAAATTCCAAAAAAATCCATAACAGATATTCTTTCCAGGAGTTTGTTTGAAATCAGAATCACATTGGATAAGCACAATCATTTAAGGGAAATGCTCATCTTTTAAGTACTTGTGTTTCCCAGGGAGAAAATGACATACTGTACAATTTGTGAGAAATTTACCTTTTAACATTTTCTACATCCACCCTGCTTAAGAGTCTTTAATTATTGGAATACAGCAAAATAAGAGAACAATAAAGGGGGATTATCCAACAACCAGAGAGAAATAGAGCATTTTAAATTTTACACAAGTAGCAGGTTTGTTTTTTTGTTTTTTTTAATGAAAGATCACAGTGTTTATTCACTTTCCTTCCTTCTACTGAAATCAAAAACAGGTTCAAACTAAAGGCTCAGAAAAAATTTGAGAAAAAAAATGCCTTATTCCCTTGTTTCTCATAGATGTGATATATCCTCACCTCATTCACTTTCCTTAGGCACAACTTCTTAAGCCTTGCTGATCTTCTTGCTTTATTTATTTTTTAAATTAATTAATTTTTTTAATGTAGTGTTCCATGATTCATTGTTTGCGTATAACACCCAGTGCTCCATTCAATACGTGCCCTCTTTAATACCCATCACCAGGCTAACCCATCCCCCTACCCCCCTACCCTCTAGAACCCTCAGTTTGATTCTCAGAGTCCACAGTCTCTCATGGTTTGTCTCCCCTTCCGATTTCCCCCCCTTCATTTTTTCCTTCCTGCTATCTTCTTCTTCTCCTTCTTTTTTTTAACATATAACATATTATTTGCTTCAGAGGTACAGGTCTGTGATTCATCAGTCTTACACAATTCACAGTGC
>NW_027829068.1:0-271 GCF_054177405.1 Leptonychotes weddellii | reverse complement strand
CATTTATAACCTTTATAATTAATGTATGTCAGAGTTAAGTTTCATAGTTTATTAAATAAAAATAGAAATACAGTGAAACCTGTAGGTACTAGTATGCTAAATGCGTAAGCTTTAGTATGTTTGACTGTCCACACCTTAGTTAATAGTAGCTGAAACACTTTGACTATTACTGTTGTCGTTATAGCCACATCAATAATTAATGATGTTTGGGCTAACCACGATGCTGTGAATACCACTGCCCATAGCAAGATATTATGAAAGTAATTGAAAT
>NW_027829067.1:0-271 GCF_054177405.1 Leptonychotes weddellii | reverse complement strand
GGCAGGGGATGCTGTGGTGGGGCTAAGGCTCCCGCCTGAGACAAAAGCACAATCAGAGCAGCATTATAAAGCGAAAATGTGGGAGCTTTAACTCTGTCTTTCTGACTCAGAGGCCCAGCCACATTTCCCATCCCAGACTTCAGCAAATGTTTCCAGGAGAAATCCATCCTGGGGTTAATTAAAGGCTCAGCTCTGGACTCATCTATTAAGGCAGCTCCCTGCAACTGCCAAAGCTCAGCTGCATTCTCTTCCCCAGCAGAGCCCACCTGCC
>NW_027829066.1:0-271 GCF_054177405.1 Leptonychotes weddellii | reverse complement strand
TTCCCTCTCTCGCTGTGTCTTTCTCTGTCAAATAAATAAATAAAATCTTTAAAAAAAAAAAAAAAACAGTATTTGTCTTTTCACTAAGGTGAAACCTCAAGCTTCCTGTATGTTGCAGCACATGTCAGAATTTCTTTTCTCTTTAAGACTGAATAATATTCTATCGGATGTATAGGCCATTGTTTATCCATCCATCTGTTGATGGACATTTGGCTTGCTTCCACATTTTGGCTACTATGAATGATACTGCTTTGAATGTAGGTACACAAAT
>NW_027829065.1:0-271 GCF_054177405.1 Leptonychotes weddellii | reverse complement strand
GATAAAGAATTGAGGCTCACCATTCCATCTACCAAAGACATTTTCTGACTTGGGGGGGGTCACTAACATAGAGGGGATGGAGTGGTAGAGAAGATCTATAAAATCCCACCAGCCTTCAAAAGATTTGCCGGAATGTCCACAATAGCCAAACTGTGGAAAGAGCCAAGATGTCCATCGACAGATGAATGGATAAAGAAGATGTGGTATATATATACAATGGAATATTATGCAGCCATCAAAAGGAATGAGATCTTGCCATTTGCAACGACGT
>NW_027829064.1:0-271 GCF_054177405.1 Leptonychotes weddellii | reverse complement strand
GGAAGGATGAATTCCCAAGGAAGACAAGATCACTCATGGAGAGTGTTGAGAGGTTGTCAGGGAAGAAAACTATGAACATTAAAATGTCATGAAGTCTACCTTCCTTAATTGAATACCCAATTTCAGAGGAAATCAGGGGAAAGTAATTGTAGTGAAAATTCCATAGACAAGGACCTAGAAGATTTTGGCACTCTTGACAGCCTATCCTTATTCCAAATGACAAGATAATTTAGACATCTGCTCTTAACCAAGGTGAATAACCACACCTGAC
>NW_027829063.1:0-271 GCF_054177405.1 Leptonychotes weddellii | reverse complement strand
TCTCATTCTCTCTCTCTCAAATAAATAAATAAAATCTTTAAAAAAAACAAACAAACAAAAAAAACAAAGATGAGCAGTTGTAACACATACATTTCTGATGGAAATATAAAATGGTATAAACACTTTGGAAATAGATACTGTATAATCCGGCAATTCCTTTCTTAGGTATTTATCCAAGGAAAATGAAAATATTGGTCTGTACAGAAAGGTTTTAGCAGCTTCATTCATAAGAACCCAAACCTGGAAACAAGTCCAATTATCACCAGTGTGT
>NW_027829062.1:0-271 GCF_054177405.1 Leptonychotes weddellii | reverse complement strand
GAAGTTATGTGACTGACAGGTCCCGCGTTCACCGTTCGGCAGTGTCAGTTCCTCCTCTACGGGAGACAAAGAGGCGCTCTGGCTCTCACGCCCGGCCTCCGTCCCTCATTAAGAGCCTCTAGTCCTTGGGATCTCTCTGGAAGGCCTCGATATGATGCGCCCCCTGTAGACATCGTTTTCCCGTCTTTGCAGCTGAAGGACAGGTTGACCGCCAGGACCTTCTCCTCGTGTCACCACTGGTGGGATCTTTAGCATCTGGGCTGCCACCACA
>NW_027829061.1:0-271 GCF_054177405.1 Leptonychotes weddellii | reverse complement strand
TCGTCCTTCCCCTGGAGCTGGAATGGTTTGGGCCCTCAGTCAGGTGCTATTTGGACAAATAAGGGGCTGGACGCCTCCCACCCTTAGACAAAACCCCCTCCTCATGTGCAATGCATGTGCCAGAGCCCCTGGGAAGATGCCTCCCTTTGGAGACTTGGGGTGCCTGCACCTCTCCTTGTGAGCTGCAGTGAGGCTGCTCCTGTCTGCACAGAATCCGGACTGAAGCTTGCCCCCTTCGTTCACCATCGGCAGTCCTGGGATGTGCTGTTCC
>NW_027829060.1:0-271 GCF_054177405.1 Leptonychotes weddellii | reverse complement strand
TGTCAGGGTAATACTAGCTTCATAAAATGAATTGGACAGTGCTTCTCTATATTCTGAAGAGATGTATAGAACTGGTGTTAATTGTTCTTTAAATATTTTGTAGTTTTCTCCAGTGAAATCATCTGGGCCTGGAGATTTGTTTTTGGTATGTTTTAATATTATGAATTCATTTTTCTTAATAAAGTTATAGGACTGTTCTGTCAGTTTCATTTTGAATGAAATGTAGTAGTTTGTGCTTCTCAGGGAATTGGTCCATTTCATTTAAGTGGTC
>NW_027829059.1:0-271 GCF_054177405.1 Leptonychotes weddellii | reverse complement strand
GGAAAGTAAAAAATTGGGAGGAAAGAACGTTTAATAAATTTCAAAACACTTGACAGGGCATTAATGAATGCGATCTCCATTGTTTTATCATCATTATGGTTATTTACGTTGTTTGTTATAGATGCTCTTCCCTGTGATGCCCCTATGTGCCATTTACCATGCTAGGTCATTTCTTTAAATTATTCAGTCCTCAAGGGGCACCTGGGTGGCTCAGTCGGTTAAGCGTCTGCCTTCGGCTCAGGTCATGATCCCAGGGTCCTGGGATCGAGCC
>NW_027829058.1:0-2427 GCF_054177405.1 Leptonychotes weddellii | reverse complement strand
CTGAGAAACAAACAGGGTTCTAGAGGGGAGGGGGGAGGGGGGATTGGTTAGCCCGGTGATGGGTATTAAGGAGGGCACGTACTGCATGGAGCACTGGGTGTTATACGAAAACAATGGATCGTGGATCACTACATCAAAAACTAATGATGTATTGTATGGTGACTAACATAATATAATAAAATTAAAAACTACAAAAAAATATATATATTGAATTTCATTAACATGACATTTAATAATTTAAATTTAATGGCTTTAATTATTGTCTATTATGAAATGTCTTGTCTAAATGAAATAATTTGAAAACATAGCTTAGATGCAGGAACAGTAAGAAATTGTGAGTCAGAACAGAACAGCCATTAACACAGCAACTGCTCTAATATGGAAAACAAGTGCGGAAGAATTAATTTACTGGGAGGGTGGAAGAAATTAATATACTCAACATTATTAACTCTGTGTTTTGGTTTCCCCAGCAAGAATTCCTACCGGTTTTGAATTAAAATGGAAAAATATGAGAACCTAGGATTGGTTGGAGAAGGGAGCTATGGAATGGTGATGAAGTGTAGGAATAAAGATAGTGGAAGAATTGTGGCCATCAAGAAGTTCTTAGAAAGTGATGATGACAAAATGGTTAAAAAAATTGCTATGCGAGAAATCAAGTTACTAAAGGTGAGTAAATACCAATATTGAGTTAAAAAAATAAGTTGTTTCTTGACCAAGATTACATTTTTAGAAAAAAATTACTGTTTTTATATTAATTTCCATGCCAAGATTTAAGACATAAATTTCTTTTTTGACAATAAACAAATAAAATAATTATATATGCATATTCATTTATCCTATGAATATAAACATGATTTTGAAAGTATTTGTTGCTTCTTTCTGTATCTATCTATCTATCTATCTATCTATCTATCTATCTATCTATCTATATCTGTCATCTGTGTTGGGAGTCCTAAAGACACTCCATGTTCCATGATTCAATAAGAGGACTCAGAGCACTCAGCATATAGTTGTACTCATGGCTATGATTTATTACAGTAAAAGGATATAAAGCAAAATCAGCAAAGGAAAAGGTACATGGGGTGAATTCCAGAGGAAACCTGTCACAGGTTTCCAAGAATCCTCTTCCAGTGGAGTCACACAGGATGCACTTGTTTTTTCCAAAAGCAAGCTGTGACAACACACATGAAATACTGTCTACCAAGGAGATTCAGGAGATTCAGCATCCAGGGTTTTTATTGGGTGATGTTCATGTAGACACCCTCTGCCTGGCTCTACCAAAATTCCAGAATCCCAGAAGGAATGCAGATATTCAGCATAAACAATTTTTTTTGTACATTGAGCCACTTTATCAGTTCTGGAAATGAAGGGAACCCTCATGAAATCCAAGTTCCCAGGGGCCAAGCAAGGGCTCACTTTGCAAGCAGACCTTTCTAAGTCTCAGGCCTGCTATATGATCTCTCTCTCTCTGTAATCAGTCTCACCAAAAGTTTATCAATTTTATTTATCTTTAGAAAGAACCAATGTTTGATCTTCTTTCTTTTCTTTTTTAAATTTAATTTTTTAAAAAAATTTAAATTCAATTTAATTAACATATAGTATATTATTAGTTTCAGAGGTAGAATTTAGTGATTCATCAGTTGCATACAACACCCAGTGCTCATTCCATCCAGTGCCCTCTTGAATGCCCATCACCCAGTTATCCCTTCCCCCCACCCATCTCCCCTCCAGCAGCCCTCAGTTTGTTCCCTATACTTAAGAGTCTCTTATGGTTTCTCTCTCTCTGTTTTTGTCTTATTTTTCCTTCCCTTCCCCTATGTTCATCTATTCTATTTCTTAAATTCCACATGTGAGTGAAATCATATGATATATTTCTTTCTCTGACTTATTTCGCTTCACATAATACCCTCTAGTTCCATCCATGTCATTGCAAATGGCAAAATTTCATTCTTTTTGATGGTTTAGTAATAGTCCATTATATATGCATATATATGTGTATATATATATATATATATATATACACACACACCACATCTTCTTTATCCATTCATCTGTCGATGGACATCTAGGCGCTTTCCATAGTTTGACTATTGTGGACATTGTTGCTATAAATACTGGGGTGCATGTGCCCCTTTAGATCATTATGTATCATTTGGATAAACACTTAATAGTGCAATTGCTGGGTCGTAGGGTAGCTCTATTTTTTACTTTTTAAAAAAAGATTTTATTTATTTATTTGAGAAAGAGAGAGGGAGAGCACACAGGAGTAGGGGGAGGCACAGAGGGAGAAGCAGGGAGCCTGACACAGGGCTCGATCCCAGGACCCTGGGACCATGACCTGAGCCGAAGGCTGCCCCTAACTGACGGCGGCACCTGGGTGCCCCTATTTTTAACTTTTTGTACATTGATCCACTTTATCAGGTCTGG